>NC_135811.1:82444863-82640204 GCF_964213995.1 Mustelus asterias | reverse complement strand
GGGGGGATTGTGGACGTCTCTCCCCTGAGGGGGGGATCTGACATCTCTTCCCTGAGGCGGGGGGGGGGGGGGGGGGGGATGTGACCTCTCTTCCCTGAGGGGGGAGGTAGGGGGGGATCTGACGTCTCTTCCCTGAGGCGGGGGTAGGGGGGGCGGATGTGATGTCTCTTCCCTGGGGGGGCAGGGGGGTGCATGTGACTTCTCTTCGCTGAGGGGGGGGGGGTGGGGTGGATGTGACGTCTCTGTCCCCCCCAGGGGCAAAGACGTCACATCCCCTTCCTACCTCCCCCCCTCAAGGAAGAGATGTCACATCCCCCCCCCCCCCACCCCCCCCCCACCCCCACCGCCCCCCCCCCCCCCCCCCCCCCCCCCCACCCAGTGAAGAGACGTCATCCTACATCAGGACCCCTGGAGCAAGGCCAGGATCCAGGATCGCAAGATGATTTTGACGGACACCAGCGATCAAGGTAGGTCGGGGGCCCGGGGGGTCCGATCCCGGGGGGGGGGGGGGGGGGGGGCTGCTGGCTGGGCCTGCGTCCCAGGGTGGTCCGATCGTGGAGGGGGGGTGGGGGTGGCGGTGGGCTGCCGGGGTGGTTCGCGGGGGCAGTTCAGCCGTTCAGTTGCTGAGTTGAAGCCCTATCGGACTTGAATTCAGCAACACGGTAAATGCACGGGCGCCGATCGGATCTGAGCCTCATAAAGTGGGAATCCTTGGGTAAGTTGGGCACGGGCTTCATTGTGCCGATTTAAATGCATGCAAATGCATTTAAATTGGCCCACTGGCCGATTCGGGCGCGTGCCGGATCGGCCGTTGGTAAAGCCGTGATTGGCCTTGGGTCAGGTCTGGACCACGTTTTAGGCCTGAGCCCACTTTACCACGATTCCGCGCCCGTTTTCGGGCGTGAAATTTTGGTAAAATCGGGCCCTATGACTTAGGAGAAAGTATCACTCAATGTAAAAAATAAGCTTTGGAATTTGTTGAAATGTGTCTCTGTCTTGTTTTGAATGTGTGGAACAAGATTGTGGTTTGTAACATCTTGCATTTTTGATTTTAAAAATGGCTCTTCTTGTTATTAAAGTTTCCAACTCTTGGTCCAGACCTTGGAATAGGACTTGAAGTTGCCATTTGATTCAGAGATGTGAGTACTACAGATAGTTTGGGAAGGTGGTGGCATTGTGGTAATGACAATGGACCAGCAACTTAGGAATGCACGAAATACTCCGGGGACCCAGGTCTGAATCCTGCCACCGCACATGGTCGAAGTTCAATCCAAAAGAAATCTGGGATTAAAATTCGAATGATCACCATGAAACCATTGCCGATTGTCATGAAAACCTGGGTTCTTTTTTTTATTCATTCATGGGACTTGGGCATTGCTGGCTGGCCAGCATTTATTGCCCATCCCTAGTTGCCTGAGGGCAGTTGAGAGTCAACCACATTGCGTGGATCTGGAGTCACATGTAGGCCAGACCAGGTAAGGAGAGCAAATTTCCTTCCCTAAAGGACATTGATGAACCAGATGAGTTTTTCCTGAAAATTGACAGTGGTTTCTTGGTTACCAGTAGCTTCTTAATTCCAGATATTTTTTATTGAATTTAAATTCCACCGTCTGCCATGGCGGGATTCAAACCTGGATCCCCAGCACATTAGCTGAGTTTCTGAATTAATATTCTAGCGGTAATACCACTAGGCCATCGCCTCCCCATATCTGGTTCACTAATGTCTGTTATGGGGAGGTGTGGTCATGTGCCCCTTTAAGGGACCAAATCTCAGAGAGTCATGTGACCTGTTTGACCATTTGGGCCGGAGTGCGCAAATCCTACGCAGGTTTTCCTTGCCAGTTAGGAATCTGAAGTTGTGGGGTACGGTAGCCTTTATATAACTCTCTGTATACAGTTTCTTACCTTAAAAAAACCCTTCATTCATTAATCTACTTGGTTGTTGGCCATCTTTGCAAGCTACTACGGAAGGAAATCTGCCACCTTCACCTGGTCTGGCCAAGACCCACAGCAAAGCGAGTGACTCTTAACTGCCCTCTGAAATGGCAGAGCAAACCACTCAGTTGAAGGGCATATCAAGATGTGGGTAACAAATGCTGGCCTAGCCAGTGACATCCACATCCCATCCTTTATTTAAACCCCAGCACAAAGAATTGTGAATATGGAACAGAATCATAGAATCCTTATAGTGTAGAAGAAGGCCATTTGGCCCATCGAGTCTGCACTGAATCTCTCTGACAGAGTATTTTACCCAGGCCCTTCCCCATAACCCCAAGCATTTACCATGGCTGATCTATACATCTTGGGGACAATTCAGCATGGCCAATCCACCTAACCTGCGCATCTTTGGACTGTGGGAAGAAACTGGAGCACCCGGAAGAAAGCTATGCAGACACGGGGAGAACGTGCAAACTCCACGCAGACAGTGACCTGAGGCCAGAATTGAACTCGGGTCCTTGGCACTGTGAGGCAGCAGTGCTAACTATAGTACACATTTTGGAAATCCTAAGTAGCAAACCTAACTCATGAACTACCTCAATTTTCCATTTAAGCATTAAAAAATATTCCCAGTGTGTAGAAACCCACGGACAAAAAAAAGGTTCTATACTCCAAACGTTTTTAAAATATAGTATTTTGGTTGCAATAATGAATATTTTATTTGATCATTCTCAGGTAATTGGGCATTTCTGCAAGGCAGGGATTATTATCCACCCTCAGTTGTCCTCAGAAAGATGGCGATGAGCTTCCTTCTGGAACCGCTGCAATCAGTGTGGTTATAGTGAGAGGATGCAAACTCTGGACATCTACAACAGTCCAACACCGAAACATCAGCCCGGTTTATATACCTGGGTATACATTTCTTAAAGGTACATATCGTCACACAGGACTGAAAGGAAAGTGCAGGGGATATCACTGAGACCAGACTGGCAGGCCCGGAAGAAGGGAATAAATGGGGGGGATGAGGGGGAAGAAGAATTTGAGAGCCCAAATTAGACAGATTTGTGGGGTGGGTGGGGGAAACCAGAGGGTGGTGGGGAGTCGGCGAGGGACTCTCCATGGGCTCAGTAGCCAATTAATGTGCAGCCTTCCCCTCACACCTACTTGCCCACCACCAGCCCACACAGCAAATGCTGCTGGGCTGGATGATTGGTATAGGCCTCTCCCGTTGCTGGTTATATCCTACGGGCAGTGGGATAAGGGCCTTAAGCAAGCATTAATTAGCCATTAAAGGCTCTGATTGGCCAATGGGCAGGCCAGCCAACATCTCTCCACCTGCCCTGCCCTGCCACCCACTGGTAAAATCAGGTCGGGGGCCAGGGTGGATGGGTAGACAATGGGCAGGGTGCCCACAGCGTTTTAAAGACCCGGTCCACCTGCAAATCCACTGCTGGTAGCAATGAAATCCAGCCCTAATTTATTTTTAATCTTTGTGTGGATATGGTGCTTTGCAGATTATTACCACCCTCTCTGGAAGACGTCCCAGTATCTTTATTTATTATAAGAGAGTTTTACAGCACAAAAAGAGGCCCTTCAGCCCATCATGCCTGTGTCGGCCTTCAAGCATCTATCTGTTCTAATCCCATTTTCCAGCATGTGGTCCATAGCCTTGTATCCTCTCAACACTTGTTCCAAAAAAAATGGAGATTGCCCAGATGGCTTCTGGGAGAGGAGGTTTGCCACACAAAACACTGTAGACATTGAGGGGACCGTGAGACTCCCAGGCAGCCAATAGCAAGCTGTTTCCACTGCCAGAAAAACACCACGCAGGGGCTGAAATTTCCCACCTAAAATCTATTAATACGAGCTCATTAAAAGAAGGAAAAGGATGAAAATATTTGAAAGATAAGAAGAAAAATGAGGGAGAAGGGGAAAAGCACTGGAGACACATAAAACGTGCAAACATTTTTGTTACCAGAAATCTATTCCTGTTTCAAAGCCTATGCTGAGTTTGGTGGAACTGTTCTTGAAGGGAAATCGTTACCCTTTTCATAGTTACCTGGAATAGACTACTTTGAATAACCTACCAAACTTTCCTCAGGACAAAGATGTGTCCATGGACTGCTGTGTACTTTAAAAAAATATATTCTTTGAAACACTTGTTGAGGAAAACTTAAACCATGTCGTGGCAAACTTGTCAAACACAGAGCCATGCAATTATAGCCCAGCCCGACAGCGCTAAGTAAATGTTTGATTCTATGATTTGTTGTCGATTCCATCTTGTCTGAACACTTTCTGGAATGCTCCTTGCAATGTAAAAGAAAAATATAACTTGGCCTGTCGTGTTTTATTGCCCTCAGACCACACTGCAACATATATCTTTGTAATTGATTTTAAAACGTGGCAGGAATCAGGTAATGGAAAGGAACATCTCTCAGTGCATCCTGGAGCTTTGTCTAAGATCACTGTCAGAACTGACGGGGGTGGGGAGGGATTGTCGGTTTTGGTTCTAATGTTTGTTAAAACAAATCTTTGAAATCCTGGGCAGGAATTCTCCCACCTCACCCGCCGTTGGGATTATCCGGACCCGTTGCTGTGAACGGAGATGTGGCTGAGCGCCAAATTCTCTGTTCTCGCTGGAAATGGTAGCAGGGCTTGCAAGACCAGAGAGTTCCGGCCCCTGTGTTTTTGTGGCGAGATCTGACCTTTTCGAGGTCACTACTACTCCTACTTTTAAGAGTGTGCTACTGTTATTGTTGTGGTAAACCACTGTTAGCTTATTGCCTGTGTGTGTGTGACATGCCTGGACACGTCCCTGCCGGCCCTGCCCGGGACTCCTCCCCCCCCTGGTCCAGGTATAAAGCCGACTGCTCCCCACCCCTCTGCCTCAGTCTGGACCAGTTCATCGGCATGGGTGTGCTCCAAGTCTTTTGCTAATAAAAGCCTATTTGTTCTTGCATACAAACTAGTCTTTGCTTGATTGATGGTGCATCAATTTGATTAGCAAAAGTTTTGGGATGGAGCAGATACTGAAACCCGACAAACTCGAATTGGACCCTCAAGCTGTAGGAGCCTCTAACAGCTTCGATCACTGGCTGCGCTGTTTCGAAACTTTCCTCACCTCCTCCTCTGTCGTCCGGACCGAAACCGACAAGCCACACGTGTTCCACGCCCGGGTAAGCGATCAAGTATTCTCAATGATTAGAGACACTGAAACTTACAAGGATGCAATAGAACTTTTAAAAGGCCAGTACAACAAACAGTCTAATGAAATCTACACCAGACATCTTCTGGCTACTCGCAGACAACAGCCAGGAGAATCGGGTGATCAATTCCTGCGTGCGTTGCGAGCACTTAGCAGGGCCTGCAACTGCAAGACCGTAACAGCTGCCCAAAACACTGAGGACTTAATCAGAGATGCCGATGTCACGGGTATCAGGTCAAACTATATCCAACAACGACTGCTGGAACAGGGTGGGCTGGACCTACAAAAGACTGTGGCGCTTGCCGACTCGTTAGAGGTGGCCTTCCGTAATCTTGAAGCCTACACCCCTGACCACGGGGCTGCATCGTGGACACCGCAGCCGCTGCCACCTATGTGCTGCGGAGGGCCGCAGGCCTACGCCACGCCACGTCCCACTAATGACCCGACCGCTGCGGCAGTCTCCGGAGGCCCGAAGTGCTACTTCTGCGGCCTGGGGAAGCACCCCCGACAACGCTGCCCGGCGAAGGATGCGATCTGCTCCAGGTGTGGAAAGAAGGGCCATTACGTGAAGGTATGCAGAGCGAAATCGACCTCCAAGCCCAGTAGCGCCGCGTGCGACCCGCGGGGGCTGCCATCTTGGGCGCCGGTAGCCGCGTGTGAGCCGTGCGGGCCGCCATCTTGGACGCCATCAGCCGCATGTGGGCCGTGCGGGTCGCCATCTTGGACGCCGTCAGCCGTGTGCGACTACTCGCAAAATCCAACGGTGGCTTCGATTACGCTGGACCAATCCAGGCCTCACCAACTTGCCAGGTCCATGAAGGACATTGAGGTAAATGGTCGCATTACAAACTGTTTATTTGACTGTGGGAGTACGGAGAGCATTATTCACCCTAACACAGTGAGTCGCTATGCCCTTTCAGTACTGCCAGTGAAGCAAACGATCTCCATAGCTTCAAAGTCCCACTCGGTGGATGTCCTCGGGTACTGCGTGGCGACCCTGACTGTACGGGGTACAGTGTACAAAAATTTCAGGCTCCTCGTGCTGCCACAACTCTGCGCTGCCATACTCCTGGGGCTAGATTTCCTGAGTCACCTTCAGAGCGTCACCATGGAGTATAATGGGCCTTTTCCCCTGCTCTCCGTTTGCAATCAGCAGTTCTTAGATCGCCCATCGCGCACCACCTGCAGCCTCTCGACCCTTAAAGTCGCCCTCCCTTCATTGTTTGAAAATCTCACCCCCGGTTGCAAGCCCATCGCCACCAAGAGCAGACGGTACAGTGCTGGAGACAGAGCTTTTATCAGGTCCGAAGTACAACGGCTCCTAGGGGAGGGGATCATCAGGCCAGTACCAGCGCCTGGAGAGCCCAAGTAGTAGTTGTTAAAACTGGGGCGAAACATCGCATGGTCATTGACTACAGTCAGACCATTAACCGATACATGCAGCTGGACACGTACCCCCTTCCCCGCATATCTGACATGCTTAATCAGATTGCGCAATATCAGGTGTTCTCCACCATCGACTTAAAATTTTCATACCACCAGCTCCCTATCCACCCGGAGGACCGCCAATATACTGCCTTCGAGGCGGATGGCCGCCTCTATCACTTCCTTAGGGTCCCCTTCGGCGTCACCAACAGGGTCTCGGTTTTCCAGCGTGAGATGGACCGAATGGTAGACCAGAAAGGGCTGCGGGCCACCTTCCCGTACCTGGATAATGTCACCATCTGTGGCCATGATCAGCAGGACCACGGCGCCAACCTCCACAAATTCCTCCACACCGCCACACCCCTAAACCTGACCTATAATAAGAAGTGCGTATTCCGCACACACCGCCTCGCCATCCTTGGTTGTGTTGTGGAAAACGGGGTCATCGGTCCCGATCTCGACTGCACGTGTCCCCTCCTGGAACTCCCCCTCCCCACCAGCCTCAAAGCACTGAGGAGATGCCTGGGCTTCTTCTTGTATTACGCCCAGTGGGTCCCCAATTATGCGGATAAAGCCTGTCCGCTCATCAAATCCACCTCTTTTCCCCTGATGGCAGAGGCCCACCTGGCCTTCGACCGCATCAAAGCAGACATCGTGAAGGCCACGATGCACGCTGTAGACGAATCCATCCTGTTCTAGGTGGAGAGCGATGCGCCTGACTTTGCCCTAGCTGCCACCCTTAACCAGGCGGGCAGACCCGTGGCCTTCTTCTCACGCACCCTCCAAGGCCCTGAAATTTGACACTCCTCTGTCGAAAAGAAGGCCCAAGCCATAGTGGAAGCTGTATGGCACTGGCGCCACTACTTAGCTGGTAAACGATTCACCCTACTCACGGACCAACGGTCAGTTGCATTCATGTTTAATAACACGCAGCGGGGCAAGATCAAAAACGATAAAATATTGAGGTGGAGAATCGAGCTCTCCACCTACAATTACCACATCTTATACCGGCCTGGGAAGCTCAATGAGCCCCCAGATGCCCTAGTCCCGGGGAATATGTGCCAGCGCACAAATAGACCAATTGCAGACTCTCCACAACGACCTCTGCCACCCGGGGGGTCACCAGGTTTTTTCACTTCATTAAAGCCCGTAACCTGTCCTACTCCATTGAGGAAGTCAGGTCTATAACCAGACACTGCCACGTCTGCGCAGAGTGCAAGCCGCACTTCTATCGGCCAGACAGAGCACACCTCATAAAAGCCACCCGCCCTTTCGAACGCCTAAGCGTCGACTTCAAAGGCCCCCTCCCCTCTTCTGACCGCAACATATACTTCCTCAACATCATTGACGAATATTCACGTTTCCCCTTCGCTATTCCCTGCCCGGATATGACCTCGGCCACGGTCGTCAGGGCCCTGCACAGCCTCTTCACCCTGTTCGGCTTCCCTAGCTATATCCATAGCGACCGGAGATCCTCCTTTATGAGTGATGAGCTGCGAAAGTACCTGCTCTCCAAAGGCATAGCCTCGAGTAGGACCACCAGCTACAACCCCAGGGGGAACGGACAGGTAGAGAGGGAGAACGCGACAGTCTGGAAGGCCGTTTTACTAGCTCTGAGATCTAAAGGTCTTCCAGTCACCCGCTGGCAAGAGGTCCTCCCTGATGCACTACACTCGATTAGATCACTCCTTTGCACAGCTACCAATGCTACCCCTCATGAAAGAATGTTTGTTTTCCCCAGGAAATCCTCCTCGGGGACCTCACTACCGTCGTGGCTGACGTCCCCAGGCCCTGTCCTGCTCCGGAAGCACGTGAGGACCCATAAGTCGGACCCCCTGGTCGAAAGGGTCCAACTCCTCCACGCCAACCCCCAATACGCCTATGTGGCGTACCCCGACGGGCGGGAGGACACGGTCTCTATTCGAGACCTGGCACCCGCAGGTGCCCCAGGGACCACTACGACCCACAACCCCACACCCCCAACCCCCAACGTTGTCCATACAGCACCAGGGCCACAGCACGCTCCCCTAGCCCCGTATACAGCACGCCTGAGCCCCAGGAGCCGCCACCACGCACCCAACAATCTGAAGGGACTACAGGCGACTCGAGCGACTACAACCTGGCGCCTGATCCAACACCGCGGCCACCTGAACCAACACCACAACCGGCACTATGGCGGTCACAGCGGCAGATCAAGCCCCCAGAGAGACTAAATTTGTAATCCTGTTAATATCGTTCCACCCACCTCACCCCGCCAGACTCTTTTTTAAAAACAGGGGGTGAATGTGGTAAACCACTGTTAGCTTATTGCCTGAGTGTGTGACATGCCAGGACATGTCCCTGCGGCCTTGCCCGGGACTCCTCCCCCCCCCCCCCCCCCCCCCCCCCCCGCCGCCGGTCCAGGTATAAAGGCGACTGCTCCCCACCCCCCTGCCTCAGTCTGGACCAGTTCAGCGGCATGGGTGTGCTCCAAGTCTTTTGCTAATAAAAGCCTATTTGTTCTTGCATACAAACTAGTCTTTGCTTGATTGATGGTGCATCAATTGTAAACTCTATTGCAGGGCACTTAAACAGGAATGATGTTTGAAATGGGGGGGGCGGGGGTGATGTGGGGGTGGAAGATCCCATTGAATTTTGACAGGGGAGCAAAAGCGGGCAACCAATGGCCAGTGATGGATTGACCACCCATCACTTATCCAGCCCAAGTCTCCAATCTATTAATTTCAATGGAAAGGAAACCAGGGATGGGTCTAAAGTGGAAGGCCCAATCAATAAGGCAAGGCTTCGCAACGTCATGCAAATTGATTTTCAGCCCCCTGACACCTTGCTCAGGAGTGACATTGCATGCTACAATATGAGATTATACTTGGGTTGCAAAGGGAAGATTGGAAAAGGTTTCCGCTCTCATCTCCAGTCTGCTTGGACTTTGTGTGTGTGAGTATTCTGTGAGGACCTTATTGTCTTGGCCTGTGATGCTAACCACACTTGGATATCAGCTGGCACTTAACTGTCAGGGTAGACCAATGAAAACCAGATGCTTGAGAAAGGATTATTTGTAGTTACTTTCATTATGTATGCAGGGTGTAGCCCCTTTAAGAGGATGGGTCAGGTGACCCAGGGTGTGGGGTGACCTGCCCAGGAAAATGCTGCGACAGCCACTCGAGGGCTGGGGTGTGAGGAGGACTGTTCATCAATAAACCCTATTGTCTCCGTGGCTTGTCTTTGGTGTGACTTCTTTGGAGCTACCTCCCCAGTAGTCTCAGCTTCAACAGCTTTCAAATGTTTGGGGAATCTGTAACTACTTTAAACATGTTCGAAAAAGACTTTTAAGAGTTTGTATCACTTATAAGGTGATTGGTTATAATCTTGGGGAAATAGCAAATGCTAGTCCATGTGACCTCGTGACCCCTGGCCTGGAAAAAGTACCAGTAAATAAAAATACAGAAACTGTGTGGGAGGCAGAAAATAAAGAGTGGGGCTGAAGAGAGGAGAGGAGGTCAACAAGACAAGTAGAAGGACTAGATTCCTGAGCAATTGGAAAGCAAGTGTAAAACTTCTACTGCTTTTTACTGACCAGAATCAGCCATAATGTGCAAAAGTAAAGACATGATATGGAGTTGCCGGCGTTGGACTGGGGTGGGCACAGTAAGAAGTCTCACAACACCAGGTTAAAGTCCAACGGGTTTATTTGGAATCATGAGCTTTCAGAGCGCCGCTCCTTCATCAGGCCCCTTCATCACTCACCTGATGAAGGAGCAGCACACTGCAAGCTCGTGATTCCAAATAAACCCGTTGGACTTTAACCTGGTGTTAAAAGTAAAGACAGTTCTGGGAGACCCGTGCTAATCAGATTTACAGGATTGAAAGTTGCAAACATTCCAGAAAACAGGTATCGTACAGGGAGTATTGCATGGAATGAACCCTATTGACGCAGAGCCGCTGTATATGAGGAATTAACGAAGTCCTTGAAGAAAAAGAACTGGAATTCTGCTTGGAAGAATTGCGCAGTTGAAACTGGGCCCTGCAGCTGGAGTGGATTCCTGCTAACTCCATGAGAGTGTTTTTGCTGTATCTACGACTCTATGTGTAATTTATAGTCAGTACTGACCACGATTTGCCTATTAATTTATGCTGATTCTGATTTATGTTAAAGTAGAAGACATAAAAACCTATTCGATAATTTCTTCATTCTTGGGATCATTTGGTAAATGTGTTTAGTTTGGCTTATAAATCCCCACTTGGATTGTAACATCTTTCAATGGGTATTATAAATGACACTTTTCCATCAGCTTCATCTTAACAGCGGTAAACCATTCAGATGTTAAACCTGAATCTGAAAATCTAAACCTCCATATTTACTGATTAATGGTAAAAGCAAAAACCTAATCCCAGAACATTGATACAAAACTGAGAATCCCATGTACTAAAATAAATCTGACTTGTTCACTGGTTCTGATTATTACTCAGCATTCGACAACATATAATGTACAGCAGCGGTGGGTAACCTGCGGCGTGGGGGCTACGGGTGGAATGTTCTCAGAAAATTCCTAAGTGTTGAACAGGCGGGAAAACGTCCCGTTTTCTTGTCCGTTTTTTCAGTGAGGTAGATGATGATAATTTATGGCACTCTGTGCAGTACGGAGGCCGTAATGTGAATCTTGCCAGTAGGGGGCGGGAGGTGGAGCCTATTTTCAACAGGAAGCCGGCTGCTGGGTTCTAGAGGCACCATTGCGCAGGCGCCCTGATCTCACAGTATACCGTGTACACAGCGTCCCCTCATATCCCACAGTAATTTCAGCAGCAGAATGGGGCCAACAAGATCGCGAGAGGTGAAAAATCGGGTTCGCACTTATCTTCCTGGCCCCATTCTGCTGATCGATCGGTGTGGGAGCTGGTAAGATCCCATGTTAGATGTGGCCCATCTGGGTTCTGAGTGTGGCTACAAGACATTTTGTTGATCGTTGCCCATGCACAGGGTTGCTACATTCCACTGGTTTCCAACGGTGTAGCCTTTTTGCTACTGGCGTGACTGAAGTGAGAACGCACGTACAGCAAGGGCAAGTGAAGTGAGGTGCGTGCTGATTGCTCACAACATTGACTGTGAGAGCCGTGCACTCCCTCTGCGTCCAACCAAGTGTAAATATTTATTTTGTTTGTACCACCTCAATGATTAAGCACATCCTATAACTGTTATAAAATAGTTGGTGTGTATTAAATGTATTCAACCTTAGAATCCCTACAGTGCAGAAGGAGGCTATTCAGCCCATCGAGTCTGCACCGATCACAATCCCACCCAGGCCCTATTCCTGTAACCCCACACATTTACCTTGCTGATCCCCCCTGACACTAGGGTCAAGTTATCAGGGTCAATCAACCTAACCCGCACATCTTTGGACTGTGGGAGGAAACCGGAGCACCCAGAGGAAACCCACGCAGACACGGAGAGAACATGCAGGCTCCACACAGACAGTGATCCGAGGCTGGAATTGAACCTGTCTCCTTGGCGCTGTGAGGCAGCAGTGCTAACCACTGTGCCACTGTGCCGCCCCTGAACCTTATTTGAGGGTCATCGTTAGTGAACAAGCCCAACTTCAACCTTGGGGCGCACTAAGCTGACGTGGTTCATTCACCAGCCTAAGTTGCCCATCATTGAAGTACAGTCTGAAATAAGACTGGTGGTTACACATACCTGCGCAGTTCACTGACAATCCCTCTCTCGCTGATGCATGCTTCCCCGATTGAAGCTGCGATCCAGTTAACCTTTAACTGGATTAAACTCGTGGTTAGAAAGAAGCTTCAGAAGGAGACGCTGAAATATCTGATCATCTCACTGATGGCAATGAGCTAAATGCTATTAGTGGCGACATTTTCTTTTGTTCTCAAACATAAGAGTCCAAATATATCTTAAAACTAGGTGTGTAAGCAGAGTACGGGAATAGCAGGCTTTTTGAGATAGTCTCTCATTTGATGGCAGTTTACCAGGATGCCAATGTTAAGGAATTTTACTGACTGGACAAACACTTGTTAAATGCAGACAGCTGCAATCTCATTCCTTGAAAGGTTTTGAGAGTTGAAAGACTGTACATAAAAATTCAATTTGGAAATCCTGCAGATAACTAGGAAAGAGCCAGGAAGGACATTTCTTCATAAATCACGCTGACATGCTGCTCCCTTTTCTACGCATTCCACAATAATCAAGAAAGCAGCACATGCCCCGTTGGAGGGAGAGGGAGAATTTAATTGAAAGGTTTAGTCTGAAGTTCAATGCAAGTTTCTAAGAGTGAGAGGGGATCTCTCAGTTAGATGGGGTAGATTCAAGTTTCCGATAGTGGGAGGAGTCCAGAACTCGGGGTCATAGTTTGAGGATAAAGGTAAACCTTTTAGGACTGAGATGAGGAGAAACTACTTCACCCATGGGGTGGTGAATGTGTGGAGTTCACTACCACGGAAAGTAGTTGAGGCCAAAGCGTTGTGTGATTTCAAGAAGACATTAGATATAGCTCTTAGGGCTAAAGGCATTAAGGCACACGGGGAGGAAGGGGGGATCAAGATATTGAATTTAATGCTCAACCATGATCATAATGAATGGCAGAAGCAGGTTTGAAGGGCCGAGTGGCCTTCCCCTGCTTCTAGTTTCCATGTTTCAGAGTTTAAAGTGAGCAATGATGATTATATGTGTGACTAAGGGCCTGAGATCTTCTACAGTTTAGATCAATTATCTTTCAATTGTGTGAATTGCATTTGAACCTCTCTCCTCTGATGATTCGAAAGTTTGATTCCAATTTAACTAGGATATCTCGAAATTGGGTTGCCTCTTGGCTCTATGTTTTCTGTCAACAAGGGTAGCTGGAATGCCAGTCATTCTTACCATAGATGCAACATCCTTTGGTTTGCCAAACGTTTGTGTCACAAAGGTCAAAGCGCAGGTGAGGGAGACTTCTTCAGCCAAGCACTGCACACTTTCTCAAAAACTAGTCCATAATCATAACACGTTGGGTCTGATTTTACCAAAACTTCGCGCCTGATCGCAGTAAAGTTTAACGCAATCTGCACCCGAATCCGAGCAGATCGCGCCTTTACCGACACCCGATTCGGGCGCGGGTCCGGCCCGCGCCCGAATCGGGTGGTCCGACGATTTGAATGCATTTGCATGCATTTAAATCGACTTAATGAACCGCGCGCCCAACTCAACCGCCAAATCCCACTTTACCGTCTTCTGGCCCGATCCGCGTCCGCGCTGTAACCGACCTGCAAAATAAAAGTCTGAAGTCGCCACTGCAGCCTCCGAAGAACGGGGTCAGAGACTGCAACGCCTCTTTGACCCAGGTCATCCTCTGATCGGAGCGGGAGGGGGGTGGGAGGGGAGGGGGTGTGACGTATCATCTCCTGGGGGTGGGGGTGTGGGGAGGAGAGGGGGTGTGACGTATCATCCCCCGGGGGGGGGGAATGGAGAGGGGATGTGACGTCTCATCCGCTGGTCGGGGTGGGGGGGAGGGGGGATCGGCTGCCAGTCTGCGGTCGATGCCTCCTGGCACCATCACTGGTACACTACTAGCCACAGATTACTCTTCCCTGCAGGGGCAAGAGAGCGGGAGAGATGGCTCTGGCTGGTAGTGTCCCAGTGATGGTGTATCCCTTTACACTGTGGAATCGGCCACTGTGGAATTGGCCGGTTCTGCTTCATCTCCTTAGCGAGGAATCCCTTCATCCTGAAGATTTCGTGGGATGGCATGGTTGCACGTCCACTCTGGCAGGAGGCATCGGCCGCAGACTGGCAGCCATCCCCCCCCCGACCAGAGGATGAGACGTCACATCCCCTCTCCTCCGCCCCCCCAGGGGATGATACGTCACACCCCCTCTCCCCTCCCCCCCCCCCGCAGGAGATGATATGTCACACCCCCTCCCCTCCCACCACCCCCCCCAGGGGATGATCGGTCACACACACCCCTCCCCCGACCAGAGGATGAACGTCAGAGAGCCGCTCTTTCTGCTTTTTTTTTCGAGCCCGGGCGCGCTCTGTCAGATTTTGTTCGAACTGCGCATGCGCAGTTCAGAGCTCCGATCGGTCCGGCAGTGCTAAGCCCCGGCCACAGCACGGATCTGGCCGGAGCCGGTAAAACGCATATGGGCGCGCTGGAAAGAGGATTCCAAGCGCTGATCTATTTGACGCCCAGATTCGGCACTTAGGCTCAAAATGGTAAAATTCCCCCCGTTGTTGCTCTTGAATGATTGCAGACTTTTGGTTTCCTCTCCCCAACCCAGAAGACCATTTCAGTGGTTAAGCACTACTGCCTCACAGCGCCAGCCACCCAGGTTCAATTCTGGCCTCGAGTGACTGTGTGGAGTTTGTGCGTTCTCCCTGTGTCTGTGTGGGTTTCCTCCCACAGTCCAAAGATATGCAGGTTAGGTTGATTGGCCATGCTAAATTGACCCTCAGTGTCAGGGGGATTAGCAGGGTAAGTAGGGTTATGGGGATGAGGCCTGGGTGGGATTGTTGTCGGTGCAGGCTCGATGGGGAATTAGTAGGATAAATGTGGGGGAATTACAGGGATAGAGTAGGAGGGAGGGCCTGGTAAGATGTTCTGTCGGAGAGTCGATGCAGACTTGATGGACTGAATGGCTCCCTTCTGCACTTATGGATTCTATGATTCTATTATCTTTTATTGACTCGGTGCAAAGAAATTCTTCTCTTGAACTCACTTTTCCAGTTTCTACCCATGACCTCTCGCCCTGTGGTCATGATGTAATTTGAAGTGGTGTTCAGGACGAACATTTTCCACTTGTGTTTTCCTCACCTTGCCTGGACCCCTCCCAAGGAGCTTGGGTTTTTCCGACCTTTCCACAGAAGTCCCTTGGGATCCTGATCAGTCTCACTGCCCATTGTCTGCACCGCTAGTTGAAAGAAAATTCCATTAAATGGATGTTTGCCTTCTTGAGTGTGCTTCTTGGGTGGCACAGTGGTGAGCACTGTTGCCTCACAGCGCCAGGGACCCGGGTTGAACTCCGGCTTTGGGTTACTGTCTATGTGGAGTTTGCATGTTCTCCCCGTGTCTGTGTGGGTTTCCTCCGGGTGCTCTGCTTTCCTCCCACACTCCAAAGATGTGCGGGTTCGGTTGATTGGCCATGCTAAATTGACCTGAGTGTCAGGGAGATTAGCAGGGAAACTATCTGGGGTTACGGGAATAGAGTCTGGGTGGGATTGTGTTCAGTACAGACTCGATGGGCCAAATAGCCTCCTTCTGCACTGTAGGGATTCTTTGATTCTATGGGGTTCTATGATTGTGCAGGACGATGAATCTGAACTGTTGTTTCCTACAGTGTAAGGAGAGTTAGATGTTGGCGCTGCGCAAATAAAATATGTGTTAGGCCTTAAGTGTCCTTTGACACGGGAATCCTTGCATCTGCCATTTGGATGTCACTGACCGTCTGCTTCTGCAGCAGGCCGGGCCTAATCAAACTATCTCCCTCCCACCTCCGAGTACAGTCCTAAAAGACACTGAGGAACTGACCTGCCGCAACAAGCAAACCTTAAAAAACACCACAACAGATTTGCTGATTCTACAACGAAACTGGCCTCCTGATTCGAGCGACGACCCAAGAATGACCTCTCAGCGTACTGTAGGCTGAGAAATATCAACCCAGCTGAATGCAGTATCCAGTAGGCCTGAGAATAGGAGAGGCTGCGGTCGGTTAATTAAAAGAAAATATGATAAATTACCCAGAGACAGTAAGTTGTGTCAGCATTTGGTGGGTAGGGGGAAGATTCTTCAGTTGGAGATTTGTTGTTCCTACTTATTTGATGGCTTCCAAATTGCAAACCTTCCTTAAAGCTTGTCTACCACTTTGCTAAGGAGGAAATTGTTAGTTTTATTCAGCATGAGCAACCACAATTAGAATCTGACTGCACATAACGACCGGAAGGATTTTTACTCCCTATTCTCAGTACTCATCTTTGCAAGTCTGCTACTAATAACAGACTGAAGAAATCTTTCCCTAATAATGCATCTTTTTCTCCTCTGATTCCAGTTCTTCCATAATCCATGAACCTGTCAGGCATTTAGTGGGCGGCACGGTGACACAGTGGTTAGCATTGCTGCCTCACAGCGCCAGGGACCCGGGTTCAATTCCGGCCTCGGGTGACTGTCTGTGTGGAGTTTGCACATTCTCCCCGTGTCTGTGTGGGTTTCCTCCAGGTGCTCCGGTTTCTTCCCACAGTCCAAAGATATGCACATTAGATGGATTGGCCATGCTAAATTGCCCCTTAGTGTCAGGGGGGAGTAGCAGGATAAATACGTGGGGTTATGGGGATGGGGCCTGGGTGGGATTGTTATTGGGCAGGCTCGAAGGGCTGAATGGCCTCCAGCTGCACTGTAGGGATTCCATGATTCTCTGATGTTTTGTGCTGAACCTCTAGAGAACTCTGCATCAAGTGATAAAATCTTTGCAGTGTTCAAATCATAGTATCATAGAATCCCTACAGTGCAGAAGAGGCCATTCGGCCCATCGAGCCTGCACTGACTCTCTGACAGAGTACCTTACCCAGGCCCTATCCCTGTACCTCGCACATTTCCCATGGCTAATCTATCTAACCTACGCATCTTGGGTCCTGAGGATCAATTTAGCCATGGCCAATCCACCTACCCTTGCTCTCCATCTGTTAAGGCCAGTTTGCATTGTCATATTTGTAAGCAGCTTGAAGTAACAATGATATGCGCTGATTAAAATCACTGAAGAGATACTCCGTTCACTACCTGGAAATAATTCTCAGCACTGGTTTAAATTTACCTTTTAATTCACCTTAAAGGTGACTTTAATCCAGTTAAACTAAATCTATTGGTGCCTCTTCTCAAGCAGAAAAGGGGGTTAATGGTTTCTTAATAATCATTCGTTTTTGGGATATGGATGACACTGGCCATATTTATTGTCCATCTCTGTCTCATGAGGTGGTGGTGGGGTTTCTACTTGCAGACGAGTTGCTTCATAGCTGAGTGGTTGGCTGGCTGGACTATTTCAAGGGTGGCATGGTAGCACAGTGGTTAGCACTGCTGCCTCATAGCGCCAGGGACCTGGGTTCGATTCCTGGCTTGGGTCACTGTGCGGAGTCTGCACGTTCTCTCTGAGTTTGCTTGGGTTTCCTCCGGGTGCTCCAGTTTCCTCTCACACTCTGAAAGACGTGCTGGTTAGGTACATTGGCCATGCTAAATTCTCCCTCAGTGTACCCGAACAGGCGCCGGAGTGTGGCAACTAGAGGATTTTCACAGTAACTTCTGAGAGGCATTGAGTGTTAATGCAAGCCTACTTGTGACACTAATAAATAAACTAAACTAAACTTCTGAGAGGCATTGAGAGTCAATCATAATTCAGAGTGGGACAGGAGCCATGTGTAGGCCACATCACGTTTAGTGGCAGGTTTATTTTCCTGTCTAATCCTACCTTCCTGCCCTGCTGGTCACGGCATTTCAAATAAATATCTAAGGACCCTTTTAAATGTGCCGATGTTTTCTGTCTCTACCATTCTTTCAGGTAGTGAGTTCCAGGTCCCGACCACCCTCTGAGTGAAAAAAAATTCTTTCTTCATCTCCCCCTGATCTTTCTACCAATTACTGTTCTTCAAAGTCTATGCCACTTGTTTTGACCCCTTCGCGAGGGTAAATAGATCTTCCCTATTCACTCTAACGAGGCCCCTCATAATTTTATTCACCTTAATTTAGTCATCCATCAACGCCAAGGAAAACAACCATAGCTTATCCAATCTTTCTTCATGTTCAAATTTTCCAATCCTGGCAACAGCCTTATAAATCTCCTTGTACCCTCTTTAATACAATCACATCTTTCTTGTAAAGTGGTCACCAGAGCTGTATGCAAAACTCAAGCTGTAGCCTAACTAGTGATGTATTTGTTCCAGTATAAACTTCCATAGAATCATAGAATCCCAACAGCGCAGAAAGAGGACATCTGGCCCATCAAGTCTGCACCAACTCTGCCAAAGAGCATCCTAATGTGGAGATGCCGGAGTTGGACTGGGGTAAACACAGTAAGAGTTTTAACAACACCAGGTTAAAGTCCAACAGGTTTACTTGGTAACAAATGCCATTAGCTTTCGGAGCGCTGCTCCTTCGTCAGATGGAGTGGAAATCTGCTCTCAAAAACCATCCTACCCAGGTGCACCCCATCCCCACCATCCTCTCCTTGCAACCCTGCTCCCCACTAATTCGCCTGACTTACACATCTTTTGCATCCTAAGGGACAATTTAGCATGGCCAATCCACCTAACCTGCAAATCTTTGGACTGTGGGAGGAAACCGGAGCACCCGGAGAAACCTACGCAGACATGGGGAGAATGTCTAGACTCCGCACAGACAGTGACCCAAGCCGGGAATCGAACCCAGGTCTGGCACTGTGAGGCAGCAGTGCTAACCACTGTGCCACCGTGCCACCAGGGTTCTGTGGCCATAAGTTATAAGGCCACTCTGTTCCTCTACAACTACAACGATGTAAATCTGCCTCCCATCCATTGACTCAATCTACACTTCCCGCTGCCTCGGCAAAGCAGCCAGCATAATTAAGGACCCCACGCACCCCGGACATTCTCTCTTCCGTCTTCTTCCTTCGGGAAAAAGATACAAAAATCTGAGGTCACGTACCAACCGACTCAAGAACAGCTTCTTCCCTGCTGCCATCAGACTTTTGAATGGACTTACCTTACATTAAGTTGATCTTTCTCTACACCCTAGCTATGACTGTAACACTACCTTCATCACTCGCTTGTTTCCTTCTCTATGAATGGTATGTTTTGTCTGTATAGCGTGCCAGAAACAATACTTTTCACTGTATGATAATACATGTGACAATAATAAATCAAATCAAATCATATCACGTAAAGGAGAACATGCCCCTGTCTACATCAATGGGGACAAAGTAGAAAGGGTTGAGAGCTTAAAGTTTTTACGTGTCCAGATCACCAACAACCTGTCCCAGTCCCCTCATGCGGACACTACAGTTAAGAAAGCCCACCAACACCTCTCCTTTCTCAAAAGACTAAGGAAATTTGGCATGTCAGCTATGAGTCTCACCAACTTCCACAGATGCACCATAGAAAGCATTCTTTCTGGTTGTATCACAGCTTGGTATGGCTCCTGCTCTGCCCAACACCGCAAGAAACTACAAAAGGTCATGAATGTAGCCCAATCCATCACGCAAACCAGCCTCCCATCCATTGATTCTGTCTACACTTCCTGCTGCCTTGGCAAAGCAGCCAGCATAATTAAGGACCCCACGCACCCCGGACATTCTCTCTTCCACCTTCTTACATCGGGAAAAAGATACAAAAGTCTGAGGTCACGTACCAACCGACTCAAGAACAGCTTCTGCCCTGCTGCTGTCAGACTTTTGAATGGACTTACCTTGCATTAAGTTGATCTTTCTCTACACCCTAGCTATGACTGTAACACTACATTCTGCACTCGCTTGCTTCCTTTTCTATGAACGATATGTTTTGTCCGTAACAATACTTTTAACTGTATGTTAATACATGTGACAATAATAAATCAAATCAAATCAAACTTCATGTTCTTCCATTCATTGTGCAATCCCTGGAAGATAAATTAAATGCTCATAACTAGAGGCATGCAGAGTTATGATTGATGGAAATAAGAAGGTTGTCAACCCTCCTAGATTGTCCTGGAGTCTCCTGAATTGAAGGTCAAACTCCGGGAAACTCCGTACGACCCTGGAGAAAAAAGCATCAGGAAAGCCAAATATTCTATTTCTTTCTCATTTTCTTTGAACATTCCCTTCATCAGATAGAAAAGATATTGAACGCGGTAGGTGGGGGGTGGTTGTTTGGCTGATCGTCAAGTATCACCCAATTGGGTAACGAGTCTTTTTGCTTTCCAGTTGGCGTAGGAAGGCAGTTTGTCACAAGGATGGATGCGTTGGCTGACTAATGGCTGGAGCATGAAGAAACCTCCAGGAAAACACCTAATCACAGTTGGAAACCCTTGTAAAGAGAGGTAGAAAAGCAATGGGAATGATGCAATGTAGATTCACTGGGATGTTTCCAAAGATGCTCTGTTATATTATGAAGAGAGATTTGCACAATAGGGCATCTGTTTCATTAAAGCAGAGGGTTTTAAGGAGTAAACCAAGAGAGGCCTTCAAGGTCGCAAAGAGTTCTGATGAGGTAAATACATTAGATTGTTTCCACTGGTCGAGTTAGCTGGTAATGAAAGGACGCAAACTTAAGATAATTACAAAAAGAATTGCAGAGGAGGTTTGCGAAACATCCTTACAAAGGTTAAAACGTGGGATTCTGTTTTAATACAAACTGTTATTGGAGCAGAGTCCATCCATTATTTTTAAAGGATATTAGAGGGTTATTGGAAAAGAAAAAATATTAAAGAGACAGGGGAGTGAGCAAGGCCAATGGAATGAGATGAAATGGTTCATGTGGAGATATACCTTACCCTTGAGAGCGGAAAGCATTGACAAAAGCGGCCACTGGGTGAAAAATAAATGCCAAGGCAATAACTCAGGGTTAAGCACCAGCAATGGCGGGATTTTCCAGCACCACCAGCATTGATGCCCGTCGCTGGCAGGACTGGAAGATTCTGCCCAATGCCCCATAGGGCCTGCCTTCAGGCAGAGAGAACACATGAATGAATAACTTCATAACAAAGTTTCATTTCATTTACATTCAAATCTCTTCATCGAAATCCGGACCTTTCCTCCCCCTGGGCAGCAAGGTGGCACAGTGGTTAGCACTGCTGCCTCACAGCGCCAGGGACCTGGGTTCAATTCCCGGCTTGGGTCACAGTCTGCGCAGAGTCTGCACATTCTCCACGTGTCTGCGTTGGTTTCCTCCAGTGCTCCAGTTTCCTTCCAAAGTCCAAAAGATGTGCTGGTTAGGTGCTTTGGCCATGCTAAATTCTCCCTGAGTGTACCCGAACAGGTGCCAAAGTGCGGCGACTAGGGGATTTTCACAGTAACTTCATTGCAGTGTTAATGTAAGCCTCCTTGTGACACTAATAAATAAATGTTAAAAAACTGACATGTCCCATATAAACCTCGTTCCTCCACCTTTTTGGAGTTCTTACTGCTCTCCCTCCCCATCCCCTTCTATCTCTCTCCCCCCACACATCCTCCGATTCCTTCCTGTTGCTCCATCCTCGCACCCTCCAATCCCCTAGCCTCGAACTACTCGCATAGTGCTAGCCTGTGAGATGCAAACATCTCTTCCTCTCTCTGCCGGGTTTTATCGACTCCTACCAGGGAAACGTGCTGTCATAGAAATCATAGAAATCATAGAAACCCTACAGTGCAGAAGGAGGCCATTCGGCCCATCGAGTCTGCATCGACCACAATCCCACCCAGGTCCTACCCCCACATATTTACCCGCTAATCCCTCTAACCTACGCATCCCAGGACTCTAAGGGGCAATTTATAACCTGGCCAATCAACCTAACCTGCACATCTTTGGACTGTGGGAGGAAACCGGAGCACCCGGAGGAAACCCACGCAGACACGAGGAGAATGTGCAAACTCCACACAGACAGTGACCCGAGCCGGGAATCGAACCCGGGACCCTGGAGCTGTGAAGCAGCAGTGCTAACCACTGTGCTACCGTGCCGCCCTGTCATGACATGTCACTCATATCTGCCTTTTGCCATCTTCACCAATCACTTTGGCTCAACTGCAGCCACTCCATGATATCCATCAGTCAACTTACCAAGGCTGACTCCACTTTCTGCTGCTTTCCACTTTGCCCTTTGGAAGGGATCTCTGGAGATTTTCAGCTCTGATCAAATATCTGAAATACTGACCTTTTCTTTTTTGGATTTCACTTTTTCAGAGTTCCTTTCTTGCTCTGCCAATTTCAAGCATCTTATCATTTGTCTTACTACTGCAGGCAGAACTTTAAACATGTGTCTTAGCATCCTCATTTCAAAGGCCTAAATTTTCTTCCACAGATCTTTATTTCTTATCCAGGTTCCTGAGCCATACAGGCTACTATCTAAGTTACAGTCTTGAGTTTCCTTGTTGTGTTCTGTAAAAAATTTTTTTCTCCATTCTTAAAGTTATAAAGCAATGCTCAGAGGAACAAGGCAAACCCGAATCCATCTCCTTGCCTCCTCCAAGAATCAAATTGAGTCCCGTTCCTGGTCTCCGTAAGAGAGACAATCAAGATCCAAGCTGACAATATAAGGCATTGCATCCCACCTTGTGCTTGATCTGAGGCTTGAAAAGGCAAACTATTAGCAGCTGCTTTAAGGCAGACTTTTTAATATCCGCTCATTTGAAATAGTATAGTCAAACAAAGGAGAGAGTAAATCGAATGTTTGTCTGCTAATATCATGGGCGGCACAATGGCATGGTGGTTAGCACTGCTATCTCACAGCATCAGGGACCCGGGTTCAATTCCTGCCTTGGGTCACTGTCTGTGTGGAGTTTGCACATTCTTCTCATGTCTGCCTGGGTTTCCTCCGGGTGCTCCGGTTTCATCCCACAGTCCAAAGAACAAAGAAAATTACAGCACAGCAACAGGCCCTTCAGCCCTCCAAGCCTGCGCTGACCATGCTGCCTGACTTAACCAAAACCCCCTACCCTTCCGGGAACCATATCCCTCTATTCCCATCCTATTCATGTATTTGTCCAGATGCCCCTTAAAACTCACTATTGTATCTGCTTCCACTGCCTCCCCCGGCAGTGAGTTCCAGGCACCCACAACCCTCTGTGTAAAAAACTTGCCTCGTACACCTCTCCTTTAAACCTTGCCCCTTGCACCTTAAACCTATGCCCCCTAGTAATTGACTCTTCCACCCTGGGAAAAAGCTTCTGACTATCCACTCTGTCCATGGCCCTCATATTCTTGTAGGCTTCTATCAGGTTGCCCCTCAAGCTCCGTCGTTCCAGTGAGAACAAACCAAGTTTCTCCAACCTCTCCTCATAGCTAATGCCCTCCATGCCAGGCAACATCCTGGTAAATCTTTTCTGTACCCTCTCCAAAGCCTCCACATCCTTCTGGTAGTGTGGCGACCAGAATTGAACACTATATTCCAAGTGCAGCCTAACTAAGGTTCTATAAAGCTGCAACATGACTTGCCAATTTTTAAACTCAGTGCCCCGGCCGATGAAGGCAAGCATGCCATATGCCTTCTTGACTACCTTCTCCACCTGCATTGCCACTTTCAGTGACCTGTGTATCTGTACACCCAGATCCTTCTGCCTATCAATACTCTTAAAAGTTCTGCCATTTACTGTATATTTCCTATCTATATTAGACCTTTCAAAATGCATTACCTCACATTTGTCCCGATTAAACTCCATCTGCCATCTCTCCGCCCAAGTCTCCAGCTGATCTGTATCCTGTTGTATCCTCTGATGGTCCTCATCGCTATCCGCTATCCAAACCTGTGCAGGTTAGGTTGATTGGCCATGCTAAATTGACCCTTAGCATCAGGGGGATTAGCAGAGTAAATACATGTGGTAACAAGGATAGGGCCTGGGTGAGATTGCTGTCGGTGCAGGCTCGATGGGCTGAATGGCCTCCTTCTGCACTGTAGGGATGCTATGATTCTATCACAAACCAGTTCTTACTTTATGACCCATTCTTTCCATTAAGCAAGTTTATTTTTCCTTTTGTCCTCGCAAATCTCCCATTCCTCGACACCTTTTCAATTTTATTTCTGATGGATTCTTTGTACAAAGATTGTTTAAATTTAAATTAAGAATTTCCTCACTCACTGTGCCATTCCTTCTCCATGTTTCGGCTCCAACTGAAGCTTGGTCTGGTCAGCCCAGTCTGATTCTGGTCTCCCATTCAGCCACTGGGAAAGAGGAAAGCAGGGCTGCAGCGGGCGCTGTTTCTTGGGATTTTTCCTCCTGAAGGTATCAACAAGTTTAAGGCACATTTCCAGGAAGACCATTTTCCCTTCACAGTGAGCACTCATTTGACCACCAATATTTAAGCCTCTTCCTGTCATCCCCTAGATGTCTGCAGGTAATCACTTTCACACAATAATGAAAACTGACTGATTTTGTCCTTTTCTGTGCATACATTTAAGGCAAATTATAATATCCCGTTCTCCATCTCAGCTGTGGAATTGTCCAAATCAATATATTTAAAGGATTCAACTGAGGGTACTGCTATTGGTAATGTAGCAATCTAATTGAGTGGCTGAACTGTTTTTCAGGCAGTGGACGTATTAAGCAGCCCCTCTAATTGAAGACTTTCCTCTAGTCCCTTTAAGAACTCAGGCCTTTTGAAAAAAAGAAGCAAGAATGATTATCCCTTAAGTGATTTCTTGGGGAAGGACCCAAACCGCATCTGCCAAATTGGCTTGGATTTTTAAAAAATTGCCTGTCTGCTATTGCACACGCCAGGATTGTACAGAGCCCCTAATTCAAGATACAGATCAGGAAACACATGAAGGCTTGGTGAGTTTGTGTGGAGAAATATTGAGGAATCATAGAATAGAATCCCTGGCCCATCAAGTCTGCACTGACAACAGTCCCACCCAGGCCCTATCCCTGTACCACCATGCTTTTACCCTGCTAGTCCCCCTGACAATAAGGGACAATTTATCATGGCCAATCCATCTTTTACCCGCACATCTTTGGAGTGTGGGAGGAAACTGGAGCACCCGGAGGAAACCCACACAGATACGGGGAGAATGTGCAGACTCCGCACAGACAGTGGCCTGAGGCTGGAATTGAACCCGGGTCCCTGGCACTGTGAAGCAGCAGTGCTAACCACTGTGCCACCCTACCAAGTACAGGAAGAAAGAGTTGCATTTGCATAGCACCTTTCATGATGTCAGGACATCCCAGAGTGCTTACAGTCAATTGAATTGTATGTATTATTGTGATGGAGGAATTATGCAGGCTTGAAATAGGATCTACTATTGAACTCTTAACTAACAAGGTACAAAGCATAGCGCTGTGATGGTGGCCAAATAAACTGTTTTTTTCAGTGATGTTGGTCGAGGGATAAATACACACGCTCAAGGGAGGAACTCCCCTAGTTTTTCTTTAAAATAACTCCACAGATTCTGTTAAAAACAGCTGAGTAGGTCGCTAACATCATGACTTTAATGATGTGGATCTCTTAGAATATGAGCTCCTTGATTAAGGCAGTAGTGGCTTGCCCAATCGGGAAGCCCTGCCTGCGTATATAATGTAGAGTGTCAGGTTACTGGCACTCTGGGTTTATACTCTGCACGAGGAAGTACCTGAGTATCTAAATGTGGTGAAGGGCACCAGCCTTGGATGAGTTGTTTCAGCCAGGACCTCAATTTCATGCTTCATCCCAAAGACAGCACCTGCAATACTGCGGCACTCCTCGGTACTGCACTGGAGTGTCTGCCTAGATTATTCACTTCACTCTCTGAACCTGAGCCCACAGCCAGCAGGTTCAGAGGTAAGACTGCTACCCATGGAGCCAAGGCTGATACCAGTGCTTCAAACATAAAATGCTTCCATGATATATGTAATAATTTTAGACTTGAAAGAGGGCCTCCCGCTGAAAAGCAATTAGTGGAGGAAACAATCTTCTGCAGGGGCCAGGGGAAGAATGATGGTCCACGGATTAAGCAGATAATTCCTAGTACCATCAGTCAACCTGGTTCTCATATTTAAACATCATTGGTTGCAGCGTCACACATTGTAGAATTATTGGCTGGAAATCTACCATGTCGCCCGCCGCGGAATTGGCGCGGGCGAGGGTCCGACAACGGAAATCTCCATTGACTTCGGGCGGGAATTTCCCAGTAAAATCCCGCCCATAGTGAATGGATACAATTTTCACTTACAGCACAGATCTCATTGTCAGACAAGCAGGCCTGCTCTCTTGATTGGGATGTATAATATAAGAATTTGGCACACAGAGGGTTAAGATGAGACTGAGCATCATACTGCCTTAACAGTGGTGTAAGAGAACACATGACCCCTGTACCTAGGGGTCAGCATGGTCTGTTGTTCAGAGCACGTGCAGATCTGAGCATGGAGATGGCACCAAGCTTGTACCCTTCACTATGGCCGAAATTTTACCGGCCCTCCTGCCTCGGGAATTGGAGCGGGCAACGGGGGGGGGACGATGGAAAGGTCTGTTGACCCCGGGCGGAATTTTATGGTTTTGGAACAAGCAAGGCTGAACAATCGCATGATATATATTTCTAAATAGTTCAAGGAGTTAATGAAGTCTCACCATGACACTGCTAAAGACTGCAAAGAGTTCACCAAACTGACTGAGATTTAACCAGCATCCTATAACAGGGTGCAAGGCTGGAGAGTTTGTATAATATAGGCCATGTACACTTTGCTGCTTACAGAACAGTCACTGACTGAAGAGTAAAGGCAATTCTCCAAAACTGGTTGTAGCCTGTTCAGTTTTCCAGGCAGCCATCCAATCAGTGTAATGACTTCAACGGGGTCCATGAGTTGGAATATGAGCTCCCTAATTGAGGCCTGTTTCCTTTCGACTTTGTTTTTGGTTCGGGCTGTTCCCCCCTTCCTTTTGGGGAGCTGCCCCTTTTACTCTGTCCCTAAGTTAATTTGAGTTCGTTTACTTGATTGGTATCAAAAGAAATCCCTAATTGAGGCCTGTTAAGGCTGCCCAATCAGGGAGCTCTACAGAGACATATACTGTGGAGTGTCCAGCTCACTGGCACCCGGGGTGAATATTCTGTACTAGGAAGTACCTGCCTGAGCATTGCAAACCATTGTAACTAAATCAGTTTTATAAAGGGACACTAGCCTCTCAGAAGTTATTTCAATCAGCAGTCGGGGTAAGTGGTCGTTGGTGTGGTGCCCCTACAGGGAGGGGACACATATGCAAAAAAAACAATAGGCTTCTCTTCCATGTTAAATCTACATTCAAGATTAATTCCAATTAGATTTGTTATTGGGTGTATTTTAGACTGTTTGGGGGTGATTCTCCCAGCCCGCTGCATTGCTGGAGCTGCGAGACGCCAGCGGAGGCCATTTTGTGGACTTCCTGCTGGACAGCCGGGCCTCCGTGTGTCTCCCAGCCAAAGATTTCTGTTGTAATCAGCTCCATGCCTGAAATCAGTGCAAGCTTGTTACAATATGGAAATCTTCATTTCCATATCAGTAGCAAGCCCGGGACTGATGTCTCTGGGCCCAGTAGCGTCTCCCCCTCCCAGCCAGGAGTGGTTCACTCCAGCAGGGTTTACAACTGCTCCCACTGACAGGGAATAGGTGGCTGACCATGCTGGAGTGAACTGAGGCCATTGAGGCTCCCTCAGGAGGTCAGGGGTAAGTTAGGGATGTGCCTCTTGGGCAGTGCCTAAGGGACAAATTAGCACTGCCAAAGGGGCACCTTGGCACTGCCCATTGGGGCAGTGCCAAGGGGTGGGGCCAGAGGGAGTGGGGCCTATTGGGGTGGGGTCTATTGGGGGGTGCAATCAGTGGGGGGGGGACCCGAAGCCACTCTGCATTTGGGATCGGTGGCAGAGGGAGGGAGGATGGCGATCGTGGCTGGCCATCTGGGGGGGGGGGGGGGTGTCGAGGCTGCGGGGGGTGGGGGGGAAGTCGGAAGATCAGGGCTAGCCAGGTGGGGCCTCGGGGAGAATAGGCCATGCATAGATTTTCACAGGGAATCCCGCTAGGGCATTCTGTGATGCAGAGTGTGGGAGATTCATTCTGAAAATCATGCTGAAAAAACCAGTGGGATTTACTCCCATTTTCACACAAATTGGGGACTTCAAATTTTTTGAGAGAAACCGGCTTTGTTTTTTCTCTCTGAAAGAATCAGGATTCCGAATCCTGGCTGCCTAATATTCTAATACATATCATGGGATTTCTTTTCTGTAGCATGTGTCTAAAAATCAGTGGTAGTCCGAAATGTTTGCTACGGCGCTACCAATTTTTACAGATGCACCATAGAAAGCATCCTTTCCAGGTCTATCACAGCTTGGTATGGCTCTTGCTCTGACCAAGACCGCAAGAAACTACAAAGGGTTGTGAACGTAGCCCAGTCCATCAGGCAAACCAGCCTCCCATCCATTGACTCCATCTACACTTCCTGCTGCCTCGGAAAAAGCAGCCAGCATAATCATAGAATCCCCTTGTAGAATCATAGAATCCCTGCAATGCAGAAGGAGGCCATTTGGCCCGTCGAGTCAGCACCAACAACAATCCCATCCAGGCCCCATCCATGTAATCCCCCTGACATTAAGAGGCAATTCCACCCAGACCTGTTTCCCGTAACCCCAAGTATTTACACTGCTAATCCCCCTAGCCTACAAATCTTTGGACACTAAGGGGCAATTTAGCATGGCCAATCCACCTAACCTGCACATCTTTGGAGTGTGGGAGGAATCCAGAGCACCCGGAGGAAATCAAAGACCGCACGCATCCCGGACATACTCGCTTCCATCTTCTTCCATTGGGAGAAAGATACAAGAGTCTGAGATCACGTACCAACCGACTCAAGAATAGCTCATTCTCTGCTGACATCAGCAGAGAATGGACCTGTCATGCATTAAGCTGATCTTTCTCTTTACCTTTCAGTAACTGCAACACTATATTCCACACTCTCTTCTTTCCTTCACCCCTATGTACTCTATGAACAGTATGGTTTGTCTGTATAGCTCGCAGGAAACAATACTTTTCACTGTATGCCAATACCATAAGACCATAAGCAATAGGAACAGAATTAGGCCATTTGGCCCATCTATTCTGCCATTCAATTATGGCTCATATGATTCTCATCCTCATTCTCCTGCCTTCTCCCTGTAACCCTTGATCCCCTTATTGATCAAGAACCTGTCTATCTCTGCCTTAAAGACAATAATAAATCAAATCAAATCAAAAACAGGAAATGCTGCAAGTGCACAGCAGGTCAGTCAGCATCTGTAGGGGGATGAATGTAATCCTTCATCAGAATGGTAACCTTTGCATTTGTGCAAGAATTTTATGACTGCAGGAATACAATGTTCATTGAACAAGCTTGAGTGATAACAACTTCCGCGGAGAAGAATGAGTTTTGATTTAATTTGATTTGATTTATTGTCACATGTATTGGTATACAGTGAAAAGTGTGATTGAGTAGAACTGGGAGAATAAGCAGAGGCCATGTAAAGCAGCTTTTTCATTTGATTTGATTTATTATTGTCACGTGTATTAGTGTGCAGGAAAAAGTATTGTTTCTTATGCACTACACAGACAAAACACACCATTCATAGAGAAGGAAATGAGAGAGTGCAGAATGTAGTGTCACAGTCAAAGCTAGGGTGTAGAGAAAGATCAACTTAATGCAAGGTAGGTCCATCCAAAAGTCGATAGCAGCAAGGAAGAAGCTGTTCTTGAGTCAGTTGGTACGTGACCTCAGACTTTTGTATACTTTTCCCGACAGAAGAAGGTGGAAGAGAGTATGTCCAGGGTGTCTGGTATCCTTAATTATGCTGGCTGCTTTGCCAAGGCACCGGGAAGTGTAGACAGAGTCAATGGGTGAGAGGCTGGTTTGCGTGATGGATTGGGCTTCATTCACGAACCTTTGTAGTTTCTTGCGGTCTTGGGCAGAACAGGAGCCATACCAAGCTGTGATACAACCAGAAAGAATGCTTTCTATGGTGCATCTGTAAAAGTTGGTGAGAGTCGTAGCTGACATGCCAAAGTTCCTTAGTCTTCTGAGAAAATAGAAGTGTTGGTAGGCTTTCTTAGTTTGGTGTGTTACAGATTATGATATTTTGGTGGAACAGTCCTTTCATTTTTTTTCCTCACCAAATTGAAGCTAAAGTTATAGTGGTAGTGTGTGGGACACATAAACTGTCTTAGCTGGGAGATAGTTTCCTTTCGCAGCCATTATGTAGAGTTGACTCACTTCACGTGGAAGTCTTTATCAGTTCCCTTGGCATTCTTCCAGGAATGCTTAACAGTGAATCAGGCTGGAGTCCCGAGAGAGGGAGGCTTAGCTTGCCGGGTCAGCCCGGCATTCTTTCCGCACTTGTCTAATCAGAAGGGAGGGACAGTTTAGTCTAAGACTGCTAAGCAGATTAAAATGTGACTGGACAGAGATAAATAATTGAAAGAACAAGTAGTCAAAATACCATTAACATTTGCTGTACTTCAATGCAGCATAAGAGCCAACTGTAAAGATATCAGTAAGATTAACTTCAAAGGTAAACGTACTTCAACAGGAGTGCTGTGACCCATTAAGTACTCAGTGTATGACACTGAGAAGCACAACGCATTCTCTATCTAACCTTGGTATTATTATACCAAAATTATACACAATACATTAAAGTTCTTTTTAAAATATTATTTCTAATTTCAGATCCTGCATCTCCCATGCCACGCTCCTGACCACTCTTCAAAAGTCTTGTTGTTTGTCCTTTGTATTGACAACACCATGGGTGCTATCACTTCTGACGCAGACATCAGTGCTATGGAAAGGTCGCCTTTGCCTTAAAAAGTGTCTCTACTTCCTTCTGTGGCCACGTTGTGTTTTCAACACTTTGCCCTCACCATCAATCATTGTTCATTGTGGGACTGACTGTTAAGACACTTCGATTGGTTGGCTGGATGGGATGGCTCAGAACAGTTCAAAAGCAAATTACCTTGAATATGGAATGCTTAAAACAAAATGTTCAGTCACTCAAGCAATTCCAGGAGGCAGGAGCTGCCTGCCTGACACCATTGGGCTAATACAGCGGTAGCTATGTTGGGCCTGCTGCTGTTGCCTTGCTGAACAGAGCCTGCAGCTTGTTAGAGGGTCAGCAGCATCGGTCAGCCTGGGAGGGGTCATGCTTTGCTCGATTCAACCAGTATAGACAAAAAAAAACGCATTCTGTACTCATAGAATCACAAAATCCTTACAGTGCAGAAGGAGGCCATTTGGCCCATCAAACCTGCACCGACAACAATCCCACCCAGGCCCTAACTCCACAACCCCAAGTATTTGCCCTGCAATTCATCCTGACACTAAGGGGCAATTTACCATGGCCAATCCACCTAACCTGCACATCTTTGGACTGTGGGAGGAAACCAGAGCACCCAAAGGAAACCCACACAGACACGGGGAGAACGTGCAAACTCCACACAGACAGTGACCCGAGGCTGGAATTGAACCCAGGTCCCTGGCGCTGTGAGGCAGCAGTGCTAACCACTGTGCCACTGTGGAAAACATAAATGGAAATTAATCGCTAAAATATGTTTTCTGGAAGTATGTTTGGGAATAAAACACATTGCAATTCTTTAATCCAATGCCAATTTGAAATTTTGAGGAGGATCTGGTGCCAGTTAAACCAGCCCCACAGGAGCGCTTTCCACTGCTCCAATGTAAGCACCTCAATCTGAAATAAATTGGAACAGCCTAAATTCATCTCACTTGCTTTTTATGGAGTTTCGAAAGAAGGGCTTTGAGAGGAGATTCTGTTCCCCATTCAAACCCAGGTTCCAACCTCTGCTCAACCATTTCTTGACTGGTAAAAGAGTGGCTGGCAATTGAACATTGGGGAATTGACAGCTATCAAGGTATTGAATATGTGCTTGATGTGAAATAATGATTTTAATTCCACCCACTGGAAACCTGAACTGAAATTTTAGAAGCAAACATTTTTTTAAAAAACACAGAGAATCAACTGAACTCAGAGCCCAAGATGGCTAACCTAATTTGCATTACTATACATTCCACTTTCCAGTTCATTGGTGAGGAGTCAGTCAGTCCGCAAAACCTGTCAAAGACAATGGGCGGAATCTTCTGGCCATTCATGCCGGTGAGATTTTCTGGTCCCACTGCAGTAAATGGAGATTGGGTTGAGTGCCAAATTCTCTGTCCTTACAATGCCAATGGGGCATAAATGGCCGGCAAGGTTGTGCCCAATGACTTCAGGGGCATGAGGAGGATTCACATCCCCTGTCTCATTAGCAAGACATCTATGGCATTGATCTGAGATGTTCAACTGTTCGAGACTGGCCATTAAGAGTAATCGTTTGGACAATAGGACTCTGGCTAGGTTAGCTTCCAGACATGACCTAATAATATCACCTTTGGAACACACAGGCAATATTCTATGATGCCATTGACAGTTTTGGTAATTGGGGAAGGAAGACCAAACCGCCAAGCCAACTCTTTGTCAATCTTCACCACATTTTTCTCAGTGGATCTGAGTGCAGTGCAATAAGCCTTTGGAGGTAGAAGTCCCTTCACCAAAATCCCTTTATTTACAAACTCTAACAGCAGTACGCAGTGTGCTAGCAGTTAGCAGTCTACCTCCAAGGGTGTCAGAGGAACTGGCACTCTCGGGTAAGTACAAGGAAAAGACTCCCTGATTGGCCCACCAATTGGATCTTCAATCAGAGAGTTTATATTCCAATAGGCCAATCCCAAAGGCTTGATTGAAGTCATTACAGGCAGGCAGCTTAGGAAGAAGACCGACATCATATCCTTCTTACTTCCTCTCTTTTTCAACTCAGCTGCTGAGCTTCAAGCCCTGCTTGTGGTCACCCAGGGATGGCCTGCTGCAGGTAGAGGTTCCTTGAAAGAATCCAACCCAACTATACTATTACCTAAAGAACAACCAATTCAGTCATTTAGATCTTTAAATCGGAAACATCAAGATCAGTGAACTGAGCCTGAAGTCAAATAAGTCACCAAACTACAGATAACATTTTTTACCTTTTTATGTTATGGACTCTAATTTGGCCGATCTACGCTTCCCCAATCTACCCTTCCACACTCTGTAATGTGTGTGTGTGTATGTATGTATGTGTGTGTGTGTATGTATGTATGTGTGTGTATGTATAGGTGTGTGTGTGTGTGAATTCTGAGTGTGTGCGTGTATGAAAGTTGGTGAATGTTTCATTATTTTACTTAGTTCAGCTTAAGGATCATAAAGATACGTCCTTTACACGGCGGCACAGTGGTTAGCACTGCTGCCTCACGGTGCTAGGGACTCAGGTTTGATTCCCGGTTCGGGTCACTGTCTGTGTGGTGCTCCGGTTTCCTTTCACAGCCCAAAGATGTGCGCGTTAGGTGGATTGGCCATGCTAAATTGCCCCTTAATGTCAGGGGGACTAGCTAGGGTAAATGCATGTGGTTATGGGGAAAAGGGTCTGGGTGGGATTGTGGTCGGTACAGGCTCGATGGGCTGAATGGCCTCCTTCTGCACTGTAGGGATTCTATGATTCTTTCTTTGTTAAACTCATGAAAATGTGTCCAATTGGTTCTTTTCTGATCACAGTGTGCAAATAATTAAATACTCACTGAATTGGCAAGTATATCCCTTACAAACAAAAAATAATCTGTGAGAAGATGGCAAAGAGAGGAACCTTGCAACCCCCTCACCTGGGCATAATGCAGGGATTGGGTTACATGTGTACATCAGTGCCACCAAGGCCCATCTGATGTAATCCTTAGGCAGCTTTGTAACTTGTGTTTCAGAGGGAAAGCTGCCGCTAGATGCAAGTCAGGACCCTACACCTCTTTGCAATTTTCGGGTACAAATTACGGCATGTGTATGGCAGTGAGTTGTTTAAGTAGCTGCTGTTTAAAGGAACTGTTCACAAATCGGACCAAAGATCTTTAGCAGAATACTTGTCGAATCAGAGGAAGCAAGAGGGAAGTCAAGAGAAATGTCTTTCCCTAGAAAGTATTTTGAATGCGGAACTCTCTATCACAAGGAGTGGTTGAGCTGAGTACCAGAGATGCATTCGAAAGGAAGCTAGACAAACACATGAGGGACTAAGACACCAAAGATAGGGTTAAAAGAAGAGTGTTGGCTATGAGCTCTAGTGGATCATGAACACTGGCATGGACCAGTTGGGCTGAATGGCCTAGAATCATAGAATCATACAGAGCAGAAGGAAGCCATCTGGCCCATCGAATCTGCATCGACCACAATCCCACCCAGATCCTATCCCTATAACCCCATGTATTTACCCTAGCTTGTCTCCCTGACACTAAGGGCAATTTAGCATGGCCAATCAACCTAACTCACACATCTTTGGAGAGTGGGACGAAACTGGAGCCCTCGGAGGAAACCCACACCGACTCAGGAAGAACGTACAAACTCACACAGACAGTGAATTGAATCTGGTTCCTTGGTGCTGTGAGGCAGCAGTGTTAACCACTGTGCCACCGCTCTGGCCTGGTTTTGTTTGATATATTTTATGTGCATAATTCCATGTAGGAGTGTTCCTGGAGTTTGACATTACTCTGCAGGCTACTGCCCACACATGCTCAGCCCCTTCTTTGATTAGATTCGCCTTCCCCCCCACCCTAGGTCGAGTTGTCTCAACATAGGATGGAAGATTTTAACTTTCCCTATATTAACTGGGACTCACTTAGTGCTAGTGGTTGGATGGAGCAGAGTTTGTAAGAAGCATCCAGGAGGGCTTCTTGAAACAGTATGTAGATAGTCCAACTAGGGAAGGGGCCATACTGGACTTGGTATTGGGGAATGAGCCCGGTCAGGTGGTCGACATTTCAGTAGGGGAGCAGTTCGGGAACAGTGACCACAATTCAGTAAGCTTTAAGGTACTGATGGATAAAGATAAGTGTAGTCCTCAAGTTAAGGTGCTAAATTGGGGGGAGGCTAAATACAGCAATATAAGACAGGAACTGAAGAATGTAGATTGGGGATTGATGTTTGAGGGCAAATCAACATCTGGCATGTGGGAGGCATTCAAGTGTAAGTTGATAGGGATTCAGGACTGGCATATTCCTGTAAGGATGAAGGATAAGTATGACAAGTTTTGGGAACCCTGAATAACGAGAGATATTGTGAACCTAGTCAAAGAGAAAAAGGCAGCATTTGTTAAAGCTAGGAGGTTGGAAACACATGAAGCAAGTGTGGAATACAAGGAAAATAGAAAGAAACTTAAGCAAGGAGTACAGAGGGCTAAAAGGGGGTCATGAAAAGTCATTGGCCAGCAGGATTAAGGAAAATCCTAAAGCTTTTTAGACATATATAAAGAGCAAGAGTAGCCAGGGAGAGGGTTGGCCCACTCAAGGCCAGGGGAGGAAATCTATGCGTGGAGCCAGAGGAAATGGGCGAGTTATTAAATGAGTACTTTGCATCAGTATTCACCAAAGAGAAGGAATTGGTGGATGATGAGTCTGGGAAAGGGTGTGTAGATAGTTTGAGTCATGTTGGGATAAAAAAGGTATTGGGGTTCTTGAGAAACATTAAGGTAGACAAGTCCCCAGGGCCTGATGGGATATACCCCAGAATACTGAGAGAGGCAAAGGAGGAAATTGCTGGGGCCTTGAGAGAAATCTTAGTGTCCTCACTGGCTACAGGGGAGATCCCAGAGGATTGGAGAATAGCCAATGTTGTTCCTTTGTTTAAGAAGATTAGCAAGAATAATCCAGGTAATGACAGGCCGGTGAGCCTTACGTCAGTGGTAGGGAAATTATTGGAGAGGATTCTTTGAGACAGGATTTACTCCCACTTGGAAATAAGTGGACATATTAGCGAGAGGCAACATGGTTTTGTGAAGGGCCTCACTAACTTGACCGAGTTTTTCGAAGAAGTGATGAAGATGATTAATGAGGGTAGGGCAGCGGATGTTGTCTACATGGACTTCAGTAAGGCCTTTGACAAGGTCCCTCATGGTAGACTGGTGCAGAAGGTGAAGTCGCATGGGATCAGAGGTGAGCTGGCAAGATGGATACAGAACTGGCTCGGTCATGGAAGATAGAGGGTAGCAATGGAAGGGTGCGTTTCTGAATGGAGGGCTGTGACAAGTGGCATTCCTCAGGGATCAGTGCTGGGACCTTTGCTGTTTGTAATATATATAAATGATTTGGAGGAAAATGTAACTGGTTTGATTAGTAAGTTTGCAGACGACAAAGGTTGGTGGATTTGCGGATAGCGATGAGGACCATCAGAGGATACAGCAGGATATAGATCGGTTGGAGACTTGGGCGGAGAGATGGCAGGTGGAGTTTACTCCGGACAAATGTGAGGTAATGCATTTTGGAAGGTCTAATACAGATAGGAAATATACTGTAAATGGCAGAACCCTTAAAAGGTATTGATAGGCAGAGGGATCTGGGTGTACAGGTATACAGGTCACTGAAAGTGGCAACGCAGGTGGAGAAGGTAGTAAAGAAGGCATACGGCATGCTTGCCTTCATCAGCCGGGGATTTGAGGTTAAAAATTGGCAAGTCATGTTGCAGCTTTATAGTACCTTAGTTAGGCCGGACTTGGAATATAGTGTTCAATTCTGGTCGCCACACTACCAGAAGGATGTGGAGGCTTTGGAGAGGGTACAGAAAAGATTTACCAGGATGTTGCCTGGTATGGAGGGCATTAGCTATGAGGAGAGGTTGGAGAAAATTTGTTCTCACTGGAACGACGGAGGTTGAGAGGAGACCTGGTAGAAGTCTACAAGATTATGAGAGGCATGGACAGAGTGGATAGTCAGAAGTTTTTCCCCAGGGTGGAAGAGTCAATTACTAGGGGGAATAGGTTTAAGGTGCAAGGGGCAAGGTTTAAAGGAGATGTATGAGGCAAGTTTTTTACACAGAGGGTGGTGGGTGCCTGGAACTCGCTGCCAGGGGAGGTAGTGGAAGCAGATACGATCATGACTTTTAAGGGGCATCTTGACAAATACATGAATAGGATGGGAATGGAGCGATATGGTCCCCAGAAGTTTAGGGCATTTTAGTTAAGTCGGGCAGCATGGTCAGTGCAGGCTTGGAGGGCGGAAGGGCCTGTTCCCATGCTGTAATTTTCTTTGATCTTTGTTCTTTGAACTTGGGTTCAATTCTAGCCTTTGGTGACTGTCCATGTGGATTTTACAAGTTTTCCCCATGTCAGGTTTCCTGTGGGTGCTCCAGTTTCCTCCTACACTCCAAAGATGTGCGGGTTAGGTTGATTGGCCATGCTAAATTGCCCCTTAGTGTCAGGGGGATTAGCAGGGTAAATACGTGAGGTTACAGGGGTAGGGCCTGAGTGGGATTGTTGTTGGTGCAGGCTCGATGGGCCAAATGGCTCCGTCTGCACTGTAGAGATTCTATGAATGGATGATTCAGGAGGTGGCCAATTTTCCATCCTGTCTGAAGCAGCAAATGGAGTCCCGTTTGGTGCCCTCAACTTGCTGGATAACCTCACTTTGATTCCATTCGCCCTGTGGTGGTTCAACAGGGAAATACTGTTTTGGAGGGAAATCAAAGAAAATGGCCCTTTTTCATGTGTCCCGATTGAGTGAGTCCATCATAGTACCCAGCCTGCCTTAGAGTCATTGTGGCATAGAAGGAGGCCATTTGGATCCATCAAATCCATGCCTTCTCACCCATGTCTGCATTATACAGTACAGGTAAAGCTGGTCTGATGAAGAACTTGCAATTAAACAGCACCTTTCATGACCTCACAAAGTCGCAAAATGCTTTGCCGCTACTGAAGTAGTTTTTGAAGTGTACCCACTGTTATAACATACTCAAACCAGGCAGTCTGCACGCACCAATCTCCCACAAACAGCCATATGATAATGACCAGATCATTTACATTTGTTGTTAGTGATATTGGTCAAGGGATAAATTTAGCTGAGGCATTGAGGAGTACTCCCACACCTATCTTCAAATAGTGCTGTTGGGTCTTGTACATCCATCTGCAAGGGTCAGGCAGAAGCAATGGGCGGGATTTTATGCCCTCACTCGCCCCAAAACCATAAAATCCCGCCTGAGGTCAATGGACCTTCCCATGCTCCGCCCCTTGCCCACTCTGATTCCCGTGACAGGCGGGCCGATAAAATTCCATCCAATATCTTGTCTGAAAAGATGGCACTTCCTCCACACTGCACTGAAGTGTTGGCCTAGATTCTATACCCAGGTCTCTGGAGTGGGATTTGAACTGACAACTTTCCGATTCAGAGGCAGAAGTACTATCACTAAGCCACTACCTGAAGACGTAAACCTTGACACAAACAGTAATGTCCAGCAATATGTCAATACTGCCTTCGAGAGAGGGGAAATTTTCTGTCTGTTTCACGCCAATGGGATTCTCCGGTCCCGCTGCAGCGAACGGAGATTTGGCTGAGCGCCAAATTCTCCGTCCTCGTTTGGCAGCGGCGACGGGACATGAACGGCCAGAAGTTTCCGGCCACGCGTCCTTTTTAACTCATGGTAATTCTTGTTACTGGCTCCGGTGTTGTATAAAGAAAACGCATTGGTAAAATCTCTGCCTTATTACACAACATGCTATTGTGAGGCAGCTATAAATTTGGGGTATTGACCTTTGTAAGTGTCTCCAGTAAGTATTTTAACCACACTCACACGCTCCAAGATTAAGCTGTTTAAAACCCTTAGATTATGATTTTTGGACATATATATTGTGACTTTTATTTTTATTTTGCAATTTTATGTGCACGACAGAATCAGTTTAAAGGCCGTGTGTAAACTAATGGCCAAACCTCCTGACACATGGGTTGCTGTCTTCAGAACAATATTTTGCTCAGGCTTATGTTCCACATCCAGCTATGGAATTTTTAAACATGTACACAGAAAAATTGCACGTGTATACAACAGGTATACTCTGAATAACATCAAAACATGCCAACACTATTCACATGTCAATTGATTTATGAATTTCTGGAAACTTTACATGCAGGTACTTCAGATGGACAGAATATTAATCTTGGCTGTTGTGTCTGATGTGGCTGGAAGAGGCTGGTTGCCAATTACAATAAGTTGAAAGTAAATTGGCAATCTTTTCTGGAACGGGGATTTTGGAATGTAATCTTGGGTGCCGCGCTTCCAGCTTTCCTGGAACTTGCCAGTGAAAACAAGGAGAGAGGACAGGGTGAATCGAGGGGCTGGGAAAATGGTAGGCAAAAAAAACTCCTGGAAATACTCCAACCCCACACCTGCTTCCTTTCCGAAGTGAAAGGGGTTTTGCTGACGGGGCCTGTCCTGAGACTGTGTTTCCACCAGCTTGGAGGTGATTTCTAATACTTTGATTGTCACTCCAACCACCTTGGATTTCTGCGGGTCTGATCTACACTTGCCATCTGTCAAACATAGAAACATGGAAACTAGAAGCAGGAGGAGGCCACTCGGCCCTTCGAGCCTGCTCTGACATTCATTTTGATCGTGGCTGATCATCAATTTCTGATACCAGCTTCCCCGCCACCACCCCCCCACCCCACCCGCCCCCCCATACCCCTTGATCCCTTTAGCCCCAAGAGCGATGTCTAATTTCTTCTTGAAATCACACAATGTTGTGGCCTCAACTACTTTCTGTGGTCTTGAATTTCACAGATTCACCATTCTCTGGGTGGAGAAATTTCTCCTCACCTCAGTTCTAAAAGGTCGTAAAAGGTCATTATCCTCAAACTATGACCTCCAAAGAATGCCACTTATGGAGCTTTACCTTGGGTCTCAGATGGAGAACAGGATGGGTGGCAGCACTTTTCTCCTCATCCACCTGCCACCCAACAGGACAAAGGGGATGAGCGCAAGAGGTGCCATTCAGAGGAGGTTAAACCCCTACAGGCAGAGGATCAGCTTCCTGGACATATCCAAGAACCATTACCTCAGGAGATTCCGCTATCGTGCCAGGTACGTCTGCAACCCTCTGGAACAATATTTCCTGCTAATGCCACAAGGTGGGCACACATTTCCCCTGGCAGTCAAAGTCACCCATCGCCCATCATCTCTATGTCTCTGACTCCTCCCAAACATTTGATGGATACGTTTGGTGAATTTCACAATTTACATTGAAAGTGGGAAGTAAGTGGATCTGGAATCTGTTGCCTATGAGGGTGATGGAAGCAGTTGATGGTACTACTGGACAGGAAGGTCCCAGAATGCTACGCTCCCAGACTGTGGGTCTGATCTTATCAGCCGTTCACACCATGCTCCTGTAGCAGTGAGGTCAGAGAACTTGGCGCCCAGCCAAATCTCCGTTCACTGCAGCGGGATGGAAAAACCCCGCTGGCGTGAACAGTCATAACACTCTGAGCTGTAACTTTTACTTTTTTTTCGAAAATGTGAACGAACAGAGTCACCAAATGCTCCATTTTAAGGTATACAAGACCAGTTTGGACCAGTATTCTTATTTCCTCATTTTTACCATATATTCCTTCTGGGACACTATCATTGTGCAGATGATTATATTTCAATGACTGTTGACATCACGCCAGCATGAGTGTGTGTTGTATGCTCTGTTACTGGGTGATATGTAATTCAGTCACCAGGTGACTGGGAGATGCCCATTTCTCCATCTGCAATGACCAAGCATGCTGAAACTCAGCTTATCCCCCATGTCTCTTACCCTACAGCTGTCAGGAAGCTACTTTTACAGATGCTTTAACAATTTTTATAACTTTTATAACTTTTAGAGATGCACCATAGAAAGCATTCTTTCTGGTTGTATCACAGCTTGGTATGGCTCCTGCTCTGCCCAAAACTACAAGAAACTACAAAAGATCGTGAATGTAGCCCAGTCCACCATGCAAACCAGCCTCCCATCCATTGACTCTGTCTATACTTCCCGCTGCCTCGGCAAAGCAGCCAGCATAATCAAGGACCCCACGCACCCCGGAAATTCTCTCTTCCACCTTCTTCCGTCGGGAAAAAGATACAAAAGTCTGATGTCACGTACCAACCGACTCAAGAACAGCTTCTTCCCTGCTGCCATCAGATTTTTAAATGGACCTACCTTGCATTAAGTTGCTCTTTCTCTACACCCTAGCTATGACTGTAACACTACATTCTGCACTCTCTCCTTTCCTTCCCTATGAACGGTATGCCTTGTCTGTATAGCGCGCAAGAAACAATACTTTTCACAGTGTACTCATACATGTGACAGTAATAAATCAAATCAACTCAAACTTCCGATTCTCTGCCTCTCCTGGTGCTCTGTGCTTTCTTCTCCTCAAGCAGGGAGAGATGAGATCTGTGAATGGGAGTGATGGAATGTGGCGAGTAGATGGAGGGACGACATATGTGGATGAACATGGTGAGTAATTGGTGTGACGCTACATTAGATGAGAATGTGTCAGGATGTCAGCTGTGGTTCACTTGCTTGTCCTCTTCTCTCAGAGCCTGAGCCCCGCATTTAACTTCTGTTCCATACCTGCAGACAATAACCCAGACCAACACTCCATTGCATTCTGAGGGAATGCTGCATGGTCTTCTTATGAAACATCAATCAGGTGCAAAAACAGAAAATGCTGGAAAATCTCAGCAGGTCTGACAGCATCTGTGGGGAGGGAATACATCCAAGGTTTTGAGTCTCGATGATCCTTTGTCAGAGCTGATGCCCCTTCTGTTCCCTCAGGTGGATGTCAAAGAACCCAGGGCACTATTTTGAAGATGAGCAGGGGAGTTATTTCAGGTTTCCTGGCCAATATTTATCCCTCAATCAGCTGAGAGACAGATTATCTGGTCATTATCACTGTTGTTTGTGGGAGCTTACGACCACTGTATTTTCTGACTGTACTTCATTACCAGTGTTCTATATTCAAGTGGTCAGCACGCTTGTGCAGCAAGATAAAAGGATGAAAAGATTGCCACATGTGGGTTACTAAACCAGTTGGTCGAGTTTTATTAGATAGGTGTTGCTTGCTTACAATTCAGGATGGACTAGAGGGAAAAACCCATGAATGTCTCCAATGACATCACTACATACCATGTGACCAATCAAACAGAGTTGCATTAATTTACAATACATAACATCCATCCCTCTTTACTTCAATAGTACAACAATGGACTTTAAGCATTAAACATTACCACTTACCCACTATGGACATAGTGTACATTACCAAGTATTATTATATACATATGTACAGTTACTACAAGAGTCCTTTTGGTGGCCATCAATTTCATTTTGGTGAGAGACAGCATTCTGGAGTCTCATCTTCAATATCTTTGGTGGTCTGTTCTTCACTAATATCAGGTACTTCAGCTTGTGAAGTTGCTTCCTTCTCAGCTTCCAAAGATGTGGGTTGTTCTACTATGGTAGAATCTGAACTCAGTTCTTCAGTAATTTCACAAACTTGGGTGTCTGATGTCTATGTCATGATGGCTGATGTCACATTCTATAGCACTTGGGGCGAATGGGATCAAAGGTTATGGGGAGAAAGCAGGATTAGTTTATTGAGTTGGATGATCAGCCATGATCGTAATGAATGGCGGAGCAGGCTCGACGGGCCAAATGGCCTCCTCCTGCTCCTATCTCTTATGTTTCTATGTCAGCCTTTCTGATGCAGATTCCACTAATTGAATCTTTGAAGTGAGGATTTGATCTGTGTCTCCTCCAAATTCTCTCGTCGATATAGGAAATTAGGCTTGTCTTAGATAGAATGGTTGCAGGTACCCACTTCTCACTGTAGAGTAGTTTCTCACTAAAGCTTTTCCCCTTGATGAAACCTCCTCTGTTTCGATGCTTGTTCAGTAAGAAGTCTCACAACACCAGGTTAAAGTCCAACAGGTTTATGTGGTAGCACAAGCCACTAGCTTTCGGAGCGTTGCCCCTTCATCAGGTTTGGTCACAGGGAGTAACTTGTTCTCGTTGTTGTGGCTCTATTATTGTAGCAGTGTCTGGTGGTATGAATAAATTGAAATTGGTTCTCACGTTCCTTCTCAAGAAAAACATTGCTGGCGAAGTTTGTGTTGTTGCATCAACAGTGTTCCAATAGGACGTGAGAAAGTTGTTTCCTCGCCTAGATAGCAAATGTTCCCTTTTGGCAATTTAATGCATGCTTCAGTGACTACATAATCCTCTCCGCCAATCCATTAGTGAACGGATGATATGGTGCAGTCCTTATGTGCTCAATAACATCGCTCTTAAGGTCATCCACAAATTCCTCAGATGTAAATTCTGCTTCGTTATCACCGACTTGTTTTTCAGGCTTTCCGGAACAATCTTGCAAATAAATCTAACTTCTCTGCAGTTCTTTCTGTCATGGTAGATTTTATCATCGTGACTTCAGGTCACATTGAATGTGCATCAACTAGGGCAAGAAGCATGTATCCTTTGATCGGTCCCGATATGGGGGCGATCTTACCAGAATTTGTCAAGGTGTCAGGTTCAGTCAGAAAACTGGCGTGTAATTCTCCATTTGAACTGAACAGTTCTCTCTCCAAATGTTGAGCCTCTTTAAAGAAAAAATATGAGTGGGCGTGGTTAACGCCATCACATTGGTGGGGTAATGACCCCTCGACACAGCCTCTACAGAGATCAGGGTGCCATCCTTAAAAGGCGCTCCATCAGAAGTAAAAATATCCTATCTTCCCCACAATCATCGCTGGCACTTCCCCTAAGCCCCCCCCCCCCCCCCCCCCCCCGCCCCCCAACCCCCTGACAATCATTGCTGGCACTTCAACACCTTAGTGACGTGCTCCCATCCTCCTCCCCATTGTTAACCAGGCAGATATGACCTCACATTAGTGAGGTATGAATATTTAATGAGGGGGGATCATGTGGCGAGGGAGCTAGGTAATACGATTCAGATTTATTGAAATGTATTAAAATCAGGCTGGAAAGATCGAATGGCCTACGTCTGCTTCTATTTTCTATGTTTCTATGGTAACATGTTGCTCTGAGCTCCTAATTTATAAAATTCTAACAGGATTAGGCAGGATAGAGTCAGAAAGAATGTTCCCCATGGTGGGGGAGTCCAGAACTAGGGGTCATAGTTTGAGGATAAGGGGTAAACCTTTTAGGACTGAGGTGAGGAGAAATTTCTTCACCCAGAGAGTGGTGAATCTGTGGAATCCACTCTCACAGAAAGTGGTAGAGGCCAAAGTGTTGTGTAATTTCAAAAAGAACTTAGATATAGCTCTTTGGGCTAAATGGATCAAGGGATATTGGGGGAAAATGGGATCAGGTTATTGATTTTGATGATCAACCATAATTAAAATGAATGGCAGAACAGGCTTGAAGGACAGAATGGCTTAGGCCTGCTTCTATTTTCTATGTTCTATGTTTCTATACTTGATATCATAATTATTGGATGATAGCATTAAAGACAATCTTTGTAGATGACCTGCAGCTAATGATGGAATTTCCTGGTATGGACCAAACATTGTTGTCAACGGCCTGTGGTCAGTCAACAAAGTGAAGTGTCTCCCATAAAGATACCGGTGAACACATTTCATTCCAAAAATTATGCTTCTTTCTCAAGCTGAGTATAATTCTGTTCAGATGTGAATGGTATTGGTCATTCTTCCTCTGCTGGCATGATATGTGAGACAATAGCACCGACCCCATTGGGCGATGATTCACATATGTTGGTTTAATTGTCAACTTTGGGTTAAAATGGACCAATACTTCAGATTTCTTTAGAATATCTTTAAATTCTTTGTTCACACTTTCACACTCTTTGTTAACAGTGAGTAATTTGCTCTCGCTGTTGTAACTCTACCATTGTAGCAGCGTCAGGTGGTATGAGTAAATTGAAATTGGTTCTCAGGTTTCTTCTCAAGAACAACATTATTATTTAAATGGTAAAAAATTGCAGCATGCTGCTGTACAGAGGGACCTGGGCGTCCTTGTGCAAGAATCACAAGGTGCAGTAGGTAATTAAGAAGGCAAATGGAATTTCGTCCTTCATTGCTAGAGGGATGGAGTTTAAAAACAGCAAGGTTATGTTGCAGCTGTATAAGGTGCTGGTGAGGCCACACCTCGAGTACTGTCAACAGTTTTGGTCTCCTTACTTGAGAAAGGATATACTGGCACTGGAGGGGGTGCAAAGGAGATTCACTAGGTTGATTCCGGAGTTGAGAGGGTTGGCTTATGAGGAGAGACTGAGTAGACTGGGGCTTTACTCACTGGAATTCAGAAGAATGAGGGGAGATCTTATGGAAACATGTAAGATTATGAAGGGAATAGATAAGATAGAAGCAGGGAAGTTGTTTCCACTGGCGGGTGAAACTAGAACCAGGGGGCATGGACTCAAAATAAGGGGCAGCAGATTTAGGACTGAGTTGAGGAGGAACTTCTTCACACAAAGGGTTATGAATCTGTGGAATTCCCTGCCCAGTGAAGCAGTTGAGGCTACCTCATTGAACTTCTCCAGAAGTTTTAATAGCATGTTCTTGTCATCAACCAATTGGTTAACTGCTCCCCAGTTAAGCCTGATTTTGTTTAACCACGCTGTTCCAAAAAGTGCAGGAGAATGTCCTTTTACTCTGTGCAGTGGCAATTCTGCTGATTGACCATTTGCTTCTACTTGAACTATGATATGTCCCTTTAGTTGAACAATTTCCTTGGTATAAGTTCACAGGATTACATTTGATGGTTTTAGTGGTAGATGTTTGGACTTCTGATTTTACATATTTTTCTGAGATGAGATGAGTGATACAGCTGTGCTCATATCTACTTCCATCTTTACATCTTTCCCATTTAACTTTGGATAAACACAGAAACGTTGCTATCCCCATGCATAGATACGATGCTTAGTTTAAGTTCTTGGATCTTCTCTAATATGGTACCGTCTTGGGAATTTTCTTCTGCATCAGATCATTTGTAGACCTCTTTGTAGCTCTTGATGTGTTCTTGCATTTGCATACCCTTGGTGTTTGAGATGTCGGTCGGGTCCAACATGCCTTTCTTGTGCAGCCTTTCTTGCCAGAGCCTCCACATGTATTTTCTCTGCTCCAACATTCATGTGGAGAGTGCCCCACCTGAACAGACCTAAGGCATGCTTGCATCTTAAGAGATTTCTTTCTGTCAGTTCCCAGCTTGGGCTCCAACCAAAATACTTTCACAGCCAATTGCATGGATACCACAATCTCAACACAAGTTTTAGTGCTAAAGAACTTTCAGTGAGCAATCATCTTCGAATTCATTACAAAGTCCATAAACAAGTCTGCCTCACACAGTGTCTTCAAGGGTTGGGCCAAACTCTCAGCTAGCCTTCTTATTGTTGCTATAAATTGCAATATAAATCCTGGCTCCATCGATGGAATCTGAATCTCTCAGCAATTATTAGTGGTTGAGGCGAAAAGTGATTTTCGAGAATTCTAGTCAGTTCCTTGTAGGTTTGTTTTGGGATGGACAAGACTCTATAGTAGTATAAATGATTTACAACTTACTATGCTAAGGAAAGTAACCACTTTAAACTACTTAAAGTAACCACTTTTAAGTTCATCCAGTATCCTGTTTGCTGCAAGATAATATTGAAATTTTGCTTTGTAAATGCATGGAAACCTCAGGGTATGGAAAACTCTCCCCAGGTATACCAGTAAGTAAACTCATTTTTTTAAGGAATAGTCTACTCACTAATTCTAAGAGTGGGATTTTCTGGTCACACTCAACCCGAAACCAGAGGATCGCGCCCGGGGTCAGCAGGCCTTTCCATGGTCCGCCCCTTGCCCGCTACAATTCCCGTGGTGGGCGGAATGGGAGAATTCACTCCTTAGCGTTTCCTTAATTTCTGAAAGGTTCTTTTTGTTCTTCTTGTTGCTTCCACTGATTTACTTCAACTTCTTTTGCAGTTGATTCATTGGCGGACATTTTATTCTGGTTTCCTGCCTGCGACTCTCCGCTCTCTCCAGGGTTGAGGTTGAGAGAAAAAAAAATGAGGATCAGTCCGGTCCGGAGTTTTTTCCTTTAATTTTAGAAAATGGTCGCTACCCCTAGCTTTTGCAAATACCTAATGCCCACAGCCAGTTTTATAGTAATGCAATTGATGATAATGTTGGCTTACAGAAACCATTCCTTGATACCAGACCCAAATTGAGCTGATTTGTTTTTTACTATTTTATTGGAAAATGGTTCTTGTTGCCAGTTTTGTCTAAAACTAGTCTTTGTCAATGATCTTGCTGGAAAACAAACCTCATTGCCAGTGTTATCTTTCACTGTCGTTTATTAATCAGCTCACTTGTACAGCAAGATAAAAGGATGAAAAGAATGCCACCGAGTGGGTTACTTAGCCAGTTAATCAGGTTTTATTAGATAGGTGTTGCTTGCTCACAATCCAGGATGGACAAGAGGGAAAAACCTCTTGTCCATCCTGGATTGCAAGCAAGCAACACCTATCTAATTTCTCTGATGATGTCACTACACTAGGGGAGGGGATGGCCTAGTGGTATTATCGCTAGACTATTAATCCAGAAACTCAGCTAATGTTCTGGGGACCCGTGTTTGAATCCTGCCATGGCAGATGGTGGAATTTGAATTCAATAAAAAATATATGGAATTAAGAATCTACCGATGACCATGAAACCATTGTCGATTGCCGGAAAAACCCATCTGGTTCACTAATGTCCTTTAGGGAAGGAAATCTGCCATCCTTACCCAGTCTGGTCTATATGTGACTCCAGAGCCACATCAATGTGGTTGACTTTCAACTGCCCTCCAAGGGCAACTAGGTTTGGGCAATAAATGCTGGCCAGCCAGTGCCACCCATGTCCCACAAATCACTAAAAAAAACTACGTGTCATGTGACTAATCAAACTGAGATTGGTTTACAAAACGTAACACCTGTGATATGCTTTAAGTCATCTGGTAGTGGTGGAAAGTGCTCTATAAACTTGAGTCTTTCTTTTGAATCTCTGAGGGATGGTCAGAGGGGATGTGAAGAGTTGCTTCGAGAGGGACAGGTGGATCTACAAGGAATAATGACGTCCTGGGCATCACATTTTAGGAAGGATGTGAACACATTGGAGACAGTGTAGAAGAGGTTTACAAAAATGATTCCAGGGATGAGAAACTTTGGTTTTGAAGATAGTTTGGAGAGGTTAGGACTGTTCTTGGAAAGGAGAAAGCTAAGAGGAGATTTCTTCGAGATCATGAGGAGTATGGGTGCAGATTTAAAGTGATTTGCAAAAGGTGTAAATGTGATGTGAGAAAAAACTTTTTCAAACAGCAAGTGGGTTGGGTCTGGAATGGAAAATGTGGTGGAGGAAGGTTCAATCGAGGCATTCAAGAGGACATTTAATGATTATTTGAATAGAAGCAATGTGCAAGATTACTGGGAAAAGATAGGAGAATGGCACTCAGTCGTAATGCTCATTCGGAGACATAATGGAGCGAATGGCCACCTTCTGCACCGTAACAATTCTGCAATTCTGTGATTCTGGGAAGGTAGTAAGGGTCTGAGTCAGGAAAAACCTGAATGTGCTGCTGCACTCACCTTTTAGGTTATTACGCATCATCTGGGACTGTATCCAGGTGCATGACAACACACTCCTGACATTAACTTCCAGTGCAATGTTTTGCATTACTTCTTGCTCCCTGTGGCTTGTTCCTTTCCCCCATTGGAAAGGAAGAAGATCCCCTGTGGGCTATTGCAGCGTAGGGAAGCATCATTGAAGTGAGGTGCTGCCTTGCAACATTGGAAATCCTGGGCAACACTTCAACTTTCAAAATAGTGGAGTCGCTGGAATTACTTCAGACTGATGTGGATTGTTATCACGTCCACTTGTGAGTTAGAACACAAGGAAGCTAGATATTAATGCGATGGTTGCTTTAAAAAACATATTGTTGCCAAAGTGTCCAGGTTTCCCAAGTGCTACTGAGCTCCCTGAAAGATTAAAATCCGATCCTATTTTTCTAAATGAGCAAAATGGCAGCTCCCATAATCCTCAGTGCTAACAAACCACTTCTAAAATCCTCAATGTATTAAATTTCACGAGTGGAGCACTTAAAATCAAGTAGTTAAACAAAATATATTTTCCTTATTTGATGATTTTAATTGTTGCACTAGTGAAATTAATATGTTGAGGAGATTTTAAAAGTGTTTCATCAGCAGTGAGGATTATGGGAATTTTAAAATTCATTCGTGGGACATGGGCATCGCTGGCTGGCCAGCATTCATTGCCCATCCCTGGTTGCCTTTAGAGGGCAGTTGAAAATCAACCACATTGCTTTGGCTCTGGAGTCACATGTAGGCCAGACCAGGTAAGGACAGCAGATTTGCTTCCCTAAAGGACATTAGTGAACCAGATTGGTTTTTTCAAAAATGGTTTCATGGTCATCAGTTGATTCTTAATTCCGGATATTTTTTTAAATTGAATTCAAATTCCATCATGGTGGGATTTGAACCCAGGTCCCCAGAATATTAGCTGAGTTTCTGGATTAACGGCCTAGCGATAATGCCACTAAGCCATCACCTCCCCTAATGACAGCCACCATTTTGAGCAGCATGTTCAAATTGCTTGTGCACACCTCTGGGAGGGGAGTTGGGGCAAACTTACTTTGACGTAAGTCAATGATTACATGAGAGAGCTGTCAAAATTGGATAAGTTGCTATCTAATAATGGCTTGCAAATCACTTTGATAGCAGGAAGAGTGAACGAAAATGAGTCTGGGTCTGTTGCTGCTATGCAAACAGTCTGATCTATTACACAATAAATTTATTCCATACTACAGCTGTGGGTGATTATTAATCTGATGGTAGCTGTACATAAATCACATTGCTGATGAATAATATATCATTCCTTATTGATTTAACAACTGCAGCAGTTCAGTATAATGCCAAAACGCTTATGAGATCCAGTATCCAATCAAGCAATAAGGTTATTTAAGTTTTGACCAGTGCAGTCTGTAAATTAGCATGTCACAATGTGATGCTAAGGGTTACTTTCAGTGAATGTTTGGTACATAAAGTGAATAAAGATGGGACAATGGATTATCAGCAATAACTTAAAAGCCAATGGGTGGGATTTCCAGCCGCGCTTGCCCCAAGACTGGAAAATCCTCCCCGAGGTCAATGGACCTTTGCATGGTGTCCCCCCTCCCCCGCCCCCCCCCACGCCCGTTACGGTTCCCGTGGCTGGCGGGAGGGGAGAATTCTGCCCAGTAATTCTGCTGAGTGGTTCTGCTCATCTCGGAAACTGTGAGAAAAGCAGATTTTTAGAAGTAATTTTGTCCCTTCTTCGACCCTTTTGAGAAGATAGTTTTCCAGCCAGACAGTTTGTTACCTTATCCAAGTGTGCATGCATCGTCTAGTCAGTGAGTATTAGTTGGTTATTTAACTGTGGAAAGTCCCCAGTTTTGCCTTTACCAAGTGGGATTTTGGAACCTCTGGGTTGGCGGGTTGGAGGGCAGGCTGGTGTACCAGTTTCCCGCTGCGAGACCGATATGCACAGAGACTTTGAAAGGAGCCATCAGGCAGCCCACTCAAACTACTTAAGTAGTTATTTTCGGCCATTGATGAGTTTGTTATCGGCTCATTAAGGGGATCATGTTTTATTTTAATTCATTTGTGGGACGTGGGCATCGCTGGCTGGCTAGCATTTTATTGCCCATCCCTAGTTGCCCTTGAGAAGGAGGTGGTGAGCTGCCTTCTTGAATCGCTGCAGTCCACGTGCTGTGGGTTGACCCCCAATGCCATTAGGGAGGGAATTCCAGGATTTTGACCCAGTGACTGCAAAGGAATGGTGATATATTTCCAAGTCAGAATGATGAGTGTCTTGGGGGGGAACTTGCAGGTGGTGGTGTTCCCATGTCTCTGCTGCTCTTGCCCTTCTAGATGGAAGTGGTTGTGGGTTTGGAAGGTGCTGTCCAAGGATCTTTGGTGAATTGCTGCAGTGCATCTTGTAGATCCTGTAATTAGTACACACTGCTGCTACTGAGAGATTGAAGGTTTGTAGATGTGGTGCCAATCAAGCGGGGCTGCTTTGTCCTGGATGGTGTCGAGCTTCTTGAGTGTTGTTGGAGCTTCACCCATCCAGGCAAGTGGGGAGTATTCCATCACACTCCTGACTTGTGCCTGGTAGATGGTGGATAGGCTTTGGGGAGTCAGAAGGTGAGTTACTCGTCGCAGTATTCCTAGCCTCTGACACTCTATAATGTACAATTGTTCTGCTTTTGATAATGTGAGTCCATTTAATATTCATGCTCACTGCAGTTGTTTGGTTAAGTCAGACCGACCCAGAAAAGGAAACATACTAGAAAAAGCTGGAAGCTGGAGCTGATTCAGGCAGATTTCACAATCTAATGCCAATAAAAGTTTTAAAGTTTATTTATTAATGTTATAAGTTGGCTTACATTAACACTGCAATGAAGTTACTGTGAAAATCCTCTAGTCGCCACACTCTGGCGCCTGTTCGGGTACACTAAGGGAGAATTTAGCACGGCCAATGCACTTAACCAGCACGTCTTTCAGACTGTGGGAGGAAACCGGAGCACCCGGAGGAAACCCACGCAGACACGGGGAGAGCATGCAGAATCCGCGCAGACAGTGACCCAAGCCGGGGAATCGAATCAAACCTGGGTCCCTGACGTTGTGTTTAAGTTTAGGTTTATTTATTAGTGTCACAAGTATACTTACATTAACACTGCAATGAAGTCACTGTGCTAACCACTGTGCCACCGTGCCGCGTGATGATGGTGAAGGGTATAAGAGGAAATGGGATCAAACGCCCCTGAGCCTGGTCTGACCAGCGATGAGGAGCAGCATTTCCAGTGAAGAGGTACCCTCTTGGGCAGCGGGGGTACAGGGGTGAGGAAGGAGGGGCGGGAAGGCTTTGGACTCTGCACCTTACAAATCTTCCCCAGCTCCCTCCATCGTTCTTTCAACCCTCTCCTCCCAGGCTCTGGAATGTAGTCAGCATTAAATGGTGACACACAGATCAGCCTTTGTGTACAATTTTCCCGATACTTTACAGCTTCACTGTTAATGAATAGATCATAAACAAGTGACACACATAGTAACAATACTGACACAGCGATCTCCACAGATGGCCACTCTTCTGACATGTTCCTCCTGAGAATGAAATGGAGACAGGGAAGCGATGGCCTACTGGTATTATCACTAAACTATTAATCCAGAAACTCAGCTAATGTTCTGGGGACCTGGGTTCGAATCCTCCCACAGCAGGTGCTGGAATTTGAATTCAATAAAAATATCTGGAATTAAAAATCGACAGATGATCATGAAACCATTGTCGATTGTCAGAAAAACCCATCTGGTTCACTAATGTCCTTTAGGGGCCTTATCTGGTCTGGCCTACATGTGACTCCAGAGCCATCGCATTGCTGCCACAGTGAGTCATCTTTGACGTTATTACACTGGCGACAAGGAAAAACCTTCATTAGTCATTGGGGAATCCAGTGTGCTGCTAGAGGGGGAGGAGAGTGAGTGTCAAAACTACAAAGAAGCAAGGGACATACGCCATATTAAAATGGCCATTGGTAAGACTACATATAGACTTTGCCAAGCTGTTCATGGGACACCTGTTCCTAATCCTGGTTGATGTACATTCTAAACGGTTGGATATCCAATTGATGATGTCTACAATGGCCACAGTTACCATTGGCAAGTTGAGGCAGGTTGGCTCTCAACTGACCTCTGAAATAGCCTAGTAAGCCACTCAGTTCAGGGGCAACTAGGCATAGGTAATAAATGCTGGCCAGCCAGCGACATCCCATGTCCCATGAATGAATAAAACTGAATAAAATACATTGTGCTTGTCTACACTTGAGATATCAACCTCATCATGAAAGCATTGGGGGTGAGTGGCAACTCCAATGGCACTGGCATCATTGTGGAAACAGCCTCAGTCACAAGGTGCAACTGTCCTAAAGCTTTGTCCATCTGGAGGGTAATGGGGAAGGATGATGATGATGGAACCAGGTGGAGGGTGGTCCCGTCTGTCACTTCCCCAGCTCTTTCATGGCACTCTTCTGTGGTTGGTTAGTTAAACCAGGATCACTAGAGGGCACCACCATCTAGGGCACAAGTAGCAACCACTCCATGCCTCTCTGTGCATGGCGGCACGGTGGTTAGCATTGTTGCCACACAGCGCCAGGGACCTGGGTTCAATTCCGGCCTCGGGTGACTGTCTGTGTGGAGTTTGCATGTTCTCCCCGTGTCTGCGTGGGTTTCCTCTGGGTACTCCGGTTTCCTCCCACAGTCCAAAGATGTGTGGATTAGATGGATTGACCGTGCTAAATTGTCCTTTAGTGTCAGGGCGATAAACAGGGTAATACGTAGGGTTACAGGGAGAGGGCCTGGGTGGGATTGTTGTCGGTGCAGGCTCAATGGGCCGAATGGCCTCTATCTGTACTGGAGGGGGTCTATGATATTATGGTTCTGTGCCATTTGCATCACTGATTCGTCATTGCTGCTGAGTCTGTCATATACCCTGTGCATCTTAGTGTGCTGTCCCTGCATCCACTCATGCTCTCCAAAAGATTGGCCACTCTCTCAAAGCACTGTGTTATTTGATAAAAGTTTCCCAGTGGGTCACTTGAATCTTACCATTGCCAAAATCAAATGTAAAAACGTAGGGTTTCTAGCCTGGGTCTTAACAAGAGAGAAACCTCCTGCAGCACTTCACACAGAGAACCCTCCACCCCAACAGAAAAACTGATGCAAAGCGAAAGAAGATATGAGAAGGGATGACCACATTTGTTTAAAAATGTGGATTTAAAGAAGGGGAAGGGTTGAGGATGGAATTCCAGAGTGATGGAGGTTGACCATCAAGGGTAAGTTGAAGGGATGGAGGTATATGGCTATGACCAGGCTGAGAGCTGCAGATGGCTCCGATTAGACTTTGTGGCTGGAGGAGGTTATAAAGATAAGGAGGGGTAAGGTTATGGATGGATTTGAACACAAGGACAGGAATTTTAAATTGAAGTTTTTTTGAGACTATGGTAGCGTGGCCCCTATAAGGGGGCAATCCCTGATGACCATGTGATCGGATTAGTCTCTATGGAGAGGCAGAGTGAGAAACAGAGCCAACTGGGTATAAGGGCAAGAATTGCAGATCGGAGAGGAATCTTAGATAGAGTCAGGGAGGAGAAGAGAGTCAGACGTGTATTACAGTTCTATCAGATCCTTGTTTGTATATATATATTTAAATATTGTTGGTAATAAACTCTTTTTAACTTGCAGCCACAGTGAGTTGCCTTTGAAGTTATTACACTGGCGATGAGGAAAAACCTTCAGAAGTCATTGGGGAATCCAGTGTGCTGCTAGAGGGGGAGAAGAGTGAGTGTCAAAACTACATATAGACTACATATAGACTTTGCCAAGCTGTTCATGGGACACCTGTTCCTCATTCTGATTGACGTACATTCTAAATGGTTGGATATCCAATTGATGAAGTCTACAATGGCCACAGTCACCATTGACAAGTTGAGGCAGATTTTGCCATCCCTGGCATCCTAGAGATCTTATAGCACATCATTTACAATGGAGGAGTTTGGAAAATGTGCTTGGTCAAATGGTATTCACCATTTAAGGTCAGCACCCCATCACCCCGCCTCCAACGTGTTGGCAGAATGAGCTGTACAAATGTTCAAACCATCAATGAAAGAAACAGGTTAACAGGCCATTACATTTACGTTTGGCAAGTTTCTCGTTGTCGTACAGTACCATGCCAGATGCAACCACCAGCATCACGCCAGCTGAATTACTAATGGGACGTGGCTTACGGACACGGATATGATATTACCAGATTTGGCTGGGAGTGTGAAGGCTAGACAAGCCTCGCAGAAGGAAAATCATGACTCGAGAAAGAGGACAGGGGGTGGAATCTTACCAAAAAATGGCCAAGGGAGCAATGTTGAGCCCGTTCTCTCCATCTGCGGGAATGGCGGTGCGTGCTCAAAGTCCGGAGAGTGTGATTCACACCGGCAAGTTTCCGAGTTCCGATCTTCCAGGCCCACTTACCGGTGTAGTGGCGCGAAACACACTGTGACTATGGGGAAGAGGCCAAAGGGCTGATGACTGGGGGCAAAGCAAGGTGAGTAGAGAAATGCTGACTCAGGTTCTGATCAAGGTGCCCTTTAAAAATGGCGCCCTAATGCCTGAACAGTTAGGTTTTGATGGCGCATTTAGGCCCCGCCCCCCTGTATGATGGTGTGATACACGCTCCCCTTGATTTTTTTTTGGTAGTGTGTCATAAGATCTGGAGAAAAACACGCCGGTTTTCTTGCCGGAAACAACACCATGCCAATTTTTGGTAAGATTCAGCTCCCGGAGTCTCTGAAAGTGCATCGTTACAATCAGGTTGGTGTTGCAGATTGTTGACCTGTCTTTAGAAGACTCTCCCTCCCTCAGTAATCTCCAGGAGGTCTTTTGAGACAGCAAGCGGTAGAACCTTCTTTGGTAAACATGGCCTTGGGTCCAACAATTGTGACTTTGTAGACCTTTTGTCAGTCCCTGGGTTAGTCCCACATCAATAAAACAACTGTAATCCTGAATCTTCTCATTTTGGTCACCGCAAAATAATCTTTCTAAAGAATATAAAATAGTAGGGAGAACGTCTCACTGTTACTGCTGGGTGGGAAGCCCATTGGGTCAGGTGGAACACTGGTTGTACCTCCCGGCCAATATTAGTTTCCATTCAGTTGAATGGAGTGTGAAAAAAGGCAGCGTTTAACTCGTGTTTACCCAATTTGATCAATTTATTGATGGACAGCCGCTTGTCACTTAAAGACCCCCCCAACACTTTGAAAATGTGAACCACAGTTATGCTATTTAGAGTCATAGAGGTTCACAGCATGGAAACAGGCCCTTCAGCCCAACTTGCCCATGTCACCCAGTTTTTACCGTGAAACTAGTCCCAATTGCCCGCATTTGGCCCTCTATACCCATCTTACCCATGTAACTGTTGAAATGCTTTTTAGGAGACAAAATTGTACCTGCCTCTGGCAACTCATTCCAGACACTCACCACCCTCTGTGTGAAAAAATTGCCCCCCTGGATCCTTTTGTATCTTTCCCCTCTCACCTTCAACCTATGCCCTCTAATTTTAGACTCCCCTACCTTTGGTAAAAGATGTCGACTATCTAGCTGATCTATGCCTCTCATTATAATATTGACCTCTGTAAGGTCACCCCTACGCCTCCTACGCTCCAGAGAAAAAAGTCCCAGTCTATCCAGCTTTGACAAAGGGTCATCTGGACTCGAAAAGTCAGCTCTTTTCTCTCCTCACAGATGCTGCCAGACCTACTGAGATTTTCCAGCATTTTCTCTTTTGGTCCCAGTCTATCCAGCCTCTCCTTATAACTCAAACCATCAAGTCCCGGTAGCATCCTATTTGTTGAAATGTGTGTGGTTCTTGGCCATTGAATTGAAATTTAGCATGCACAAATAGAAAGGTTTAAACTATCAGTGCGTACACTCCAAGCATTTCCCACTCTTCACTGAATAGGATCACAATAATTAGTCTTTCGTTTGGAATCTCACACTCCATTGTTCACTGCGGAGCACTTCCAGTGACAAAATTAAACCATGGTTCATTTTGTGTGAATTAATTCAAGGAGATTTAATTCATATCCATCCTCTGGCAATATCGCCATTCTGCTCTTCGCTCCCGCTGCACAATGAGGAATAAAATCAGATAATATTCTAATAAATGTAGACAGTTGAACTCACACTTCATTAATCATGTTACTGGAGTTTAAAGTTTTAAAGTTTTAGAGTTTATTTATTAGTGTCACAAGTAGGCTTACATTAACACTGCAATGAAGTGACTGTGAAAATCCCCAAGTTGCCACACTCCGGCACCTGTTCGGGTACGCGGAGGGAGAATTTAGCACGGCCAATGCACCTAACCAGCACATCTTTCGGAGGGAAAGTTCCAGCGTGTTTGCTGAACATTTGATGATGTTGCAGGTTTCCACCTCTGCGGAAAATGATAGATTAATGATAGGGGCGGCACGGTAGCACAGTGGTTAGCACTGCTGCTTCACAGCTCCAGGGACCTGGGTTCGATTCCCGGCTTGGGTCACTGTCTGTGTGGAGTTTGCACATTCTCTTCGTGTCTGCGTGGGTTTCCTCTGGGTGCTCCGGTTTCCTCCCACAGTCCAAAGATGTGCGGGTTAGGTTGATTGGCCATGCTAAAATTGCCCCTTAGTGTCCTGGGATGCGTAGGTTAGAGGGATTAGCGGGTAAAATATGTAGGAATATGGGGGTAGGGCCTGGGTGGGATTGTGGTCGGTGCAGACTCGATGGGCCGAATGGCCTTTCTCTGTGCTGTAGGGTTTTTAAGATTTCTTTCTAAGATAATGTCGCTTTGCAGCCTATCTCCAGGCTGTCGTTGGTCTCTCGCAATCTGGTCAGCAATTGAAGCTGGACCTCAACTGAGGGAAAAGCCTGTAGTTCACCCCCATCTCAGCTTTTGTTCGGTCTTACGCCATACACCATGCACACCCACCTTTGTTCAGGTAGAGAAAATGCTGGAAAATCTCAGCAGGTCTGGCAGCATCTGTAAGGAGAGAAAAGTGCTGATGTTTCGAGACCAGATGACCCTTTGTCAAAGCTTTGACAAGGGGCTTTGACAAAAAGTCATCTGGACTCAAAACATCAGCTCTTTTCTCTCCCTACAGATGCTGCCAGACCTGCTGAGATTTTCCAGCACTTTCTCTTTTGGTTTCAGATTCCAGCATCCGCAGTTTGCTTTTATCCATTGTTCAGGATAGCATGCTCTGTTGTTACTTCCTTCATTACTTCAATGTTCCTCAGTCTTCCCTTACAACTTACACCCAACATCCAATTCAGGCAGCTTGTTATTAAAACTTAATCTGGCTTTGTGTTTGTATCTTCCAGTTCAGAGCTACACTGAAGTATTGGCTGCACCTTAGCTTCCTACGCTCTGCTTTCCACTCCATAAGAACATAAGAACATAAGAAATAGGAGCAGGAGTAGGCCATCTAGCCCCTCGAGCCTGCCCCGCCATTCAAAAAGATCATGGCTGATCTGAAGTGGATCAGTTCCACTTACCCGCCTGATCCCCATAACCCCTAATTCCCTTACCGATCAGGAATCCATCTATCCGTGATTTAAACATATTCAACGAGGTAGCCTCCACCACTTTATTTTGAGGCTGTGCCCTCTAGTTCTAGCTTCCTTTCTAAGTGGAAAAAATCTCTCCATCTCTACCCTATCCAGCCCCTTCATTATCTTATAGGTCTCTATAAGATCCCCCCTCAGCCTTCTAAATTCCAACGAATACAAACCCAATCTGCTCAGTCTCTTCTCATAGTCAACACCCCTCATCTCTGGTATCAACCTGGTGAACCTTCTCTGCACTCCCTCCAAGGCCAATATATCCTTCCGCAAATAAGGGGACCAATACTGCACACAGTATTCCAGCTGCGGCCTCACCAATGCCCTGTACAGATGCAGCAAAACATCTCTGCTTTTATATTCTATCCCCCTTGCGATATAGGCCAACATCCCATTTGCCTTCTTGATCACCTGTTGCACCTGCAGATTGGGTTTTCGCATCTCATGCACAAGGACCCCCAGGTCCCTCTGCACAGCAGCAGGTTGTAATGTCTTTCCATTTAGATAATAATCCAATTTGCTATTATTTCTTCCAAAGTGAATAACCTCGCATTTGTTAACGTTATACTCCATCTGCCAGATCCTCGCCCACTCACTCAGCCTGTCCAAATCTCTCTGCAGACCTTCTACGCCCTCCACATGATTCACTTTTCCACATAATATTTTCCACCTTCTCGTGAGAGCTTTGGATGTTTGTTCTGAATGTTGTATTCCTGATGACTATGATGGTTCAGATACAAGGTCAGGCAGATTCCCAGCCAGTGATACATGCCAGTGATGTTGTAGCAGAGCAGGAAGATTTCCTCGGATCTTTTTGAGACGTTTGAAAAGAACAATACAGCACAGGAACAGGCCCTTCATCCCACCAAGCCTGCATCAATTCCTAATCCATATTTAGAGCTACTATTTATTGCCCATACGTGATTTCTATCCCTTGGTTCACCTCTCGTTCATGTGTCTATCAAGATATACCTTGATCGTTGCTAACGTGCCTGCTTCCACCACCTCCACTGGCAATGCATCCCAGGCATTCACCACCCTCTGTGTGAAAAACTTTCCCTGCACATCACCCCTAACCACAGCACGGTGGCACAGTGGTTAGCACTGCTGCCTCACAGCGCCATGGACCCGGGTTCGATTCCCAACTTGGGTCACTGTCTGTGCGGAGTTTGCACGTTCTCCCTGTGTCTGCGTGGGTTTCCTCCGGGTGCTCCAGTTTCCTCTCACAGTCTGAAAGATGTGCTGCTTAGGTGCATTGGCCATGCTAAATTCTACCTCAATGTACCCGAACCAGGCGCCGGAGTGTGACGACTTTTCGGGGATTTTCAGAGTAACCTCATTGCAGTGTTAATGTAAGCTAATGTGACTAATAAATAAAAATAAAGAAGCCAAAGCTGCTCACAATAAAGGAGGAGGGCTCTCAGCAGGAGTTGTTACCCACCAGGGAATTCAGGCCCTGTGCAGCATCACTGCTTCCCATTTCCCTCCTGGTGTTTGACAAGGTGTTTACCAAAACTCACTTTCACAGCCATATTTCCTTCCTCAGCGACTGTCCCCATCTCCAACTCAGCCCGCCCGGATTCCAAATGAAATTCCATCCTTCATCTTTCGAATCCACCCAGGATTACAGATATCTCCAGGACATACAACGTTCCTCAGACTGATGTTCTCGCCGTGTCCACGCTCAATGCCCTGCGCCGCCATTTGCACACCCTCTCACTCCAGCAGCACCGGCTCACTCCTCCCTAGAGTTGTCCTGGTGCCCAGATTCACTTCATTCTTTGTCTCATCCGACACGTTAACAAGAAACTTTTTCTCTTCCTTTTAGGTGTTAAGGGACGCAAGCTCCAACAACTCATCGATACCAACATCCATCCAGGACCCTCCAACTCCTCCCATTCCTCGGATCCTATCTCTCCGCACCCCACCCTTGTGGCTTATTCACCATACCCTCTGACCTTTCCCTCTCTGAGGCTGAGCATGCTGTTCTCAGCAAAGGTCTCGGATTCGTACCCTTACATTCTCACCTCAACGAATTTCGGGCTCGACATGATGTTGAACTCTTCTTCCGCCGCCTGTGTCTCCGTGCGCACTTCTTTGGGCAGAAGTCCTCCCCCCGGTCAGCAGATCCTTTCACCTACCTCCAGCATTCCCCCTCCACCTGGACACCTCCCTCTGGCCTCTTACCTGCTCTTGATCTTTTCGTTGAGAACTGTTGGCGTGACATCGGCCATCTCAATTTCACTGCTCCTCTCAACACTCTAACTTGTCTCCTTCTGAACTTGCTGCACTTTGCTCTCTTAGGTCCAACCCTGACCTTGTAATCAAACCCACTGACAAGGATGGTTCTGTTGTTGTCTGGCATACGGTCCTCTATATCGCAGAGGCTGAACGCCAACTCTCGCACACTTCCTCTTACCTCCCCCTGGACCATGACCCCACCACCGAACATCAAGCAACTGTTTCCAGGACTTTCAATGACCTCATCTCCTCCAGAGATCTTCCCTCCATAGCTTCCAACCTCATATTCTCCCAACCCCAGACAGCCCGCTTATACCTCCTTCCCAAAATCCACAAACAGGACTACCCGGTAGGTCCATGGTGTCAGCCTAATTTCCTCTTATCTTGACTTCATTCTCTCTCCTCTTGAGTTCTGACGAAGAGTCATCCAGACTTGAAACGTTGGCTCTATTCTCTACAGCTGCTTTCAGACCTGCTGAGACTTTCCAGCATTTTCTGTTTTCGATACCCTCACCTTTTTATCAGGAGGGTGAAGAAAAACCTTCAGTTTTATGCTACTTATTCATTATATTTATCATAATATTTGACTGTGTCATTTCACGAGATACTTGTTTTGTGCTCTATGTTTCTAAAATATATTTATGTCTTTATTTAAATGTATATTGTTCTATTTCAGATTTGATGTTTATTTGAATGATATTCTATTTCTGTTTATAATTAGATTTAAGTATTCACTGTCTCTGGTGCTCTGGTCACACATTCTCAATCATCTTCGTAAAGTGTTCCGAAAATTGCCTTTTCACAGGATACAGAGCATTAATAAATATTAAATATTTGAAAAAATGGAGATGTAACACACATTGTTTTGCATTTTCTGTGACTTAAACAGCAGAAGTTTATCTTCAAACCTTTACCATAAAATTTTAGAAGTCTTTCAAGTATTTTGGTACTGTAATAAGATCACCTGTTTCACTTCCAAATAACTGGCATGGTGGCACAGTGGTTAGTGCTGCTGCCTCACGGCATCAGGGACCCGGGTTCAATTTCGGCCTTGGGTGACTGTCTGTGTGGAGTCTGCACGTTCTCCCTGTGTCTGCGTGGGTTTCCTCCGGGTGCTCCTGTTTCACAAAGATGTGCAGTTAGGTTGATTGGCCATGCTAAATTGTCCCTTAGAGTCAGGGGGAATTAGAAGGGTAAATGCGTGGGGTTACAGGGAAAGGGTCTGAGTGGGATTGTTGTCAGGCTTGATGGGCCGAATGGCCTCTTTCTGCACTGTAGGGATTCTATGATTCTATGAACACTTCTGATGTCTGGTGGGAGAGAGGGAATTTGCAATTATCAAAATTGGAAAACAGTAGCCACTGATCACTTGTCACAGCACTCTGGGAGATGTTGCACAGTTTCTGACTGAAATGACCCCCATAGCACACAATATCAACAGTGTGTACCACATGCACTGCAGCAATTCATCCAGCTTCCTTTAATGGCATTTTCCAAACTTGTGACCCTTACCACTTAGAAAGACAAAGGCAGCAGAGGCATGGGAACACCATCCCTGCAAATTTCCCTCCAGGAAACGCACTATCCTGGCTTTGAACCATATCGCTATTCCTTCACTGTCGCTGGACCAAAATCCTGGAACTCCCTCCTTCACAGCACTGTACGTGTATGGACTGCAGCAGTTCAGGAAGGCAGTTCACCACCACATGCATAGGGGGAATTATGAGCAAAACATGCTGGCCCAGCCAGCGACACAAAAGAATAAAACAAGGGTCATACGCCACCTTGAATTGAACGTATATTCCTGCTCCCTCATCACTCCCTCCTGTGTCAATAGCCTGGAATTCCCTACTTAGTACCATGGCAGGAACCCTTTTAGCTAAGATCAAATGTCAGATCAGGCCCAAGATGGGATGCAGTGCCTCATCTCGTCAGCTTGGATCTTGTTTGTCTCCCTTGTGGGGGTCTTGAATTGGATTCAATTGTATTTTGAATTTGGTTTTGGGACCAAGCAAAGGATGTGTTTGAGTTTGCCTGGTCCATTCTGAAACTTCAAAACTTTAAAGATGGAGTAAAATATTTTTTTAAAAAGCATTGCCAAATGCACGACAATAGTTCAAGGATCGTGCCTACCACACTGTTCTCAGTATACCCAGTGATGGGCAATAAGTGCAGTCATAGAATCTCTACAGTGCAGAAGAGGGCCATTTGGCCCATCGAGTCTGCATAGACCACAATCCCACCTTGGCTCTATCCCCGTAACCCCAGATATTTACCCTTCTAATCCCCTGACACTAAGGGGCAATTTAGCATGGCTAGTCCACCTAACCTGCACATCTTTAGATTGTGGGAGAAAACCGGAGCACCCAGAGGAAACCCACGCTGACACAGGGAGAATGTACAAACTCCACACAGGCACCGGAGGCTGGAAGTGAACCCGGGTCCCTGGCGCTGTGAGGCAGCAGTGTTGACCACTGTGCCACCGTGCCACCCAAGTCTTGCCAAGGACAAATTTGTAGAAAAAATCCAAGCTAAGCCTTGGAGTTTCTTTGTGAATAAGGTCATTTAAAATCTGACAATCTGACTGAAATACAAAGCTGCCTGCTTCTTGTTTAAAGATTCTGACAGAGTTGCTGTGCATCGAAGGACTCATCAGGGTTAATTTCTGTTTTAGTCTTTTTTGAGGTTTTTATTTCAGCCCCTTTAATGTTACTCGCCTGTAAAGAACGATTCAGCTTTGCAGACCATTGCCATTGAACTTTCGTTTTATTGCTGCTTGGTCTATTTAGACGCAGAATAACATTTTTATTGCCTTCATTAGCTATTGCAGAAACTACAGTAGTTATAAAGGTCTCAGCGGAATGTAATTTGGGTGGTGGGGGGGGGGGAGGTTGCAGGGAGGCAAAGCAAATCTGTTATGGATTGTGAATTTTTTTGTGCTTGATGGTATCAACAATGTTGAGGTAAAATATGAAGGAAAACATGTCTGCACAACACATACACATGGCGGAATCAAGGAATTGAAAGATTCCACGGACCCTTGCAACTGATAGAAGGGTTAGCGCACGCTGGCCAGCTCAGACACAGCCACTTCATGCGGGCTGAAGAAAGAACTCTTTGTTGAGTTTTTTTTTGATAAGTGCACTTTGGGGACATGGCATTCCACTCTTGAAGTTAAGTGTAAAACTCAGGAAGCAGATAACCCAGTGTTTAATCTTATTGGAGGAACAGGCCCAGAATACTCCATTCACGTCTGAGTTCATTTAACCTCTTCCTTAAAGGATTGCCCTAGCCATATCCGTGCCCCACTTAAAAGTATCCCTTTAGTTCCTGATTTCTATGAACCCTCTGCAGCAACCCAGGTCAAAACGGGATGCCTGCCATTCAGCTGATAACAGAAAAGTTTGTCAATGTAGATCAATCCATCTATCGTTTTGATTTTTTTATTCATTCACGGGACATGGGTGTCACTGGCTGGCCAGCATTTATTGTCCATCCCTAGTTGCCCGAGGGGAGTTGAGAGACAACCACATTGCTGTGGCTCTGGAGTCACATGGAGGCCAGACCAGACAAAGACAGCAGATTTCCTTCCCTAAAGGACATTAATGAACTAGATGGGTTTTCCCATCAATGGCTTCATGGTCATCAGTAGATTCTTAATTCCAGCTATTTTTATTCAATTCAAATTCCACCATCCGCCATGGTGAGATTCGAACCACGGACCCCAAAATCATTAGCTGAGTTTCTGGATTAATAGTCTAATGATAATATCGCTAGGCCATCACCCCCACCGAACATTGGAGGCTGAGGGGCGACCTGATAGAATTTTAGAAAATTATGAGAGGCATGGATAGAATGGATAGTCGGAGACTTTTTCCCAGGGTAGAAATGTCAATTACAATGGGACCTAGGTTGGTAATAGGGGGAAAGTTTAAAGGAGATATGAGAGGCAAGTTTTTTATACAGAGGGTGGAAAGTGTGTGCAATGCATTGCCAGAGGAGGTGGTAGAAGCAGATACAACAGCATTTTTTAAGAGACATTTTGATAGATACATAAATAGGCAGGGAATAGAAGGATACAAACTGCATTGAGGTAAAAGGTCTTTAGTTTAAAAATGCGTCATGTGTTGGCGCAGGTTTGCTGGGCCAAAGGGCCTGTTCCTGTGTGTACTGTTGTTCGTTCTTTGTTCTTTGAGTAAATTAAGGTATTTCTCCAGCACATATTGAATATTCCATGCCAGTTCGACTGTACACTGTCTGAAAATGAGGAAAAAATTTTGTTTTAAGCAAAATAATGAATAGCAGCTTTTTTATCAGGGGAACTTTTCTGAAAAGAGAGACCTGTTGGTGAAGCTTTTCATCTTGCATTCATTAGGACAAACACAAGAATGCCAAATTTTAAATAATCGCGACAATGTAGACGACAGGAATAAAGGGTGTTGATTGGTTGGTACATCAGCTCTGATTGGCTGAGGCGTTGCCTTGGAGAAAGCAACAGGGAAACCAAAACTCTCCAAGCTCCTGGGTAAATTATAAAGGAAGGGTTACAAGAGTTGGACATATTTCCTTTGTTTGCAGAGAATGGGTCCCTGCGTATGAATGTACATTTCTTCTCGCAAGCATAAATGAGACACATAGGGCCCGATTTTACCATTGCGTCGTGGCTGTTTTTGGGCGTGAAAACTTGGTAAAGTCAGGCGTGAGGCGATTAGCGCGATCTGCACAGATGCCCACTTTACCCAAGGCCCGAAAATGGCCACAATCCGAACCGCACCCGAAACAGGCGCAACGTCAATTTAAATGCATTTGCATGCATTTAAATTGACTTAGTGAGCTGGACGCCCAATCTTCCCTGCATTTCCCCCCTTTACCATCGCGTTCGCCCGTCCAAATTCAACGTGAAACAGACATGCTCGGTAAATGCTTCGGGCGCTCCAGCTTCTGAAGAGGTAAGTTCAAAGCTTCCAACGACTCTCTAACTCAGATCGTGGGTGGGGAGGGGAGGGAGGGAGGTGGGCCAGATCATTCTGTGGTGAGCGGGGGAAGGAGGAGGAGCGGGTCAGATGTACCTCTGGTGACAGGCGGGGGGGGGCGGGGGGGGGGGGGGGGAGCATGGTGGAGGGAGGCCAGATCATTTTCTGGTGGGGGGGGAGGAAAGGAGGCCAGATCGTTGTCTGGTGGGAGGGGGGGAGGGAAGCCAGATGGATCTCTGGTGGGGGGGGGGGAGAAGGAGGAGGCCAGATGTATCTCTTGTGGGGATGGGGAGGGAGAGGGAGGCCAGATCATTCTCTGGTGGGAGGGGGGGGGGGAGAGGCCAAATGGATCTCTGGTGAGGGAGTGGGGGCAGGGGCGGGGGGTGTCCGCTGCCACTCTGCGGGCGATCGGTTGTGGGGAAGTGGGGCAGAGAGTCATGCGCAATCTGGGTTGTGGGGAGAAGTGGGTGGATAAGGGGGACAGTTATGTTGTGGGGTTGGGGTGATGTCTGTGGGGGCCATCGCTCCTGGGCCGCTTTATCCGCTTTTTGCGGCCTGGGAAAGATGTGGCAGGGATGCGCTTGTCAAAACCTTTTTCACTGCACATGCGCAGTTGAAGGCTCCAATCGGAGCTGCAGCGATTTGGGCGCGATAAGCCCTGCCCACAGCACGATTCAGACTTGTGATTTTATTTTAGGCTAAGTTCATATGGGGGCGCCTGAGAACAGATTTCTAAGTCGGATCTGAATTGCACCCAGATTCAGCACTTAGAATGAAAATGGCAAAATCAGGCCCATTATGACCTTGACAGATAGGTTTAAATTGATTAGTTGTGGAGCTATTAACGCACTCAGGATTGTTCAACAACTGTTTTCTATTCACAGAATCACATATAACAGGAGGTATTTAGTTGAGGGCTTCGCAAGCATGAACTGCTTGAGTGCTATCTGTACTTTGCCGATTACAAACAGTCCGAGGAACGTTCTGTTTGATTCAATTGCGGAGATGCATAGCCTACATACCTGGCATTGCACTGATATTGAAGTATGTACACAGCATTGCTCAATCTGACAACAGCATCGTGTGCGTGCCTATGTGTGTGTGTGTTTGTGTACGTGTGTGCATGTGTGTGTGTGTGTTTGTGTATGTGTGTGTGAGACACTGTGTATGTGTGCATAAGTGTGTGTGTGTGTGTGTGTGTGTGTGCGTGCGTGTATGCGTGTGTGGGGTGTGTGTGTGTTCTGGGGAGGCACATGGGGTCCCAGGCCTGCATTTCAGGTGGGTCCTAGACTGGAGCTCAGGGAACTCCCGGCTGATCTCACTCGCATGATCCCAATCTGCATGCTCGAAGCTGGTCCCACTGGTTTTTGGATGGGTATATTTCACACTCAAATGTGCAGTTTGTCAGATCAAGGTGGAAAGGCAATGTGTGCACCATGCACTCCATCTTAACTGACCCTGCACAATTGCTTTCCTCTGGTGGTATGAGTCCAGTGATCATCAACCAAAATGACCAAATTTACTGACTAACTTTTACTTTAACATGAATCCGAATCAATGCAAGATAATAGAAATATCATGGTGACTATGAGTTGTATGGAATAGCAGGTACAGTAGTGGCTATCTCACTGATTTATTGGGCTGTCCACACCAGGTCTATAACTCTACACAGGTCACCCAAGCTCAATTCCAAATCTTTCCTTCCAGGAGTTAGCGAATCCTCGACAGATAGCAGCTTCTGAATAAACAGCGTTCCACCCGTGCAATCTTTTGTGCATGGCCTCCTTCCTTCTGTCGCCTTCTCAACTTCTCTCCAACTCTTCTGCTTTTGCTTCTCTTTCTGTCCATATCTGTGTGCTGATTGTCTTCTGCCTACACTTCTCCTGCCTTGCACCTCCTCTCTGTGTCTGGCCACACCGCATCCTAATCCCAACTTTCTTCCTTTTAGCACTGCATCCAGGTCCAGGGTTGCTCGGTCACATAGACCAGAATTTCTCTTTATAAAAAGAAATTATAATGCATCCATTTGGAATTGATGCAAATTCTTAAAAAAAACCCTTTTCAACCATTTTTAAAAACAATTGCAGATTCTCCAAGCATTTGAACATAATTAGTGTAAAAGGAATTGCTTCCTGATCAAAGGCCATCACAGAGGAAGGAGGAAGGTCAAACTCCCCCAGGTGGGCAGCTTATTCATTGATAGTACCCTTGCCTCTAAATTCCCTTCCTGTAGCTTTATGTGCATGCATGTGTGAGAGGCTCTTCAAGACTGTTCCCTCAGAGTCTCTTACCATGTGACTGCATACACCATACAGTAGGCATTACTATTCTCCAGTCCCATGTTAACCGTTACTCTGCCAAGCACCTTTACATTATAATGGATGCAGACACATATCACCACAGTGGGATTTGGAATTCACTATCTGAAAGGATGATAGAGACAGGAACCCCCCAGAACATAAAAAAAATCAGATATGCATTTGAAGTGCTGTTACGTACAAGGCTACAGGTGAAGAGTTGGAAAGCAGATAGGCTGGATGGCTATGTGTCAGCCAGCATGGACAAGATGGGCCCAATGGCCTCTTTCTATGCTGTACATTTCAATGAGTCTGTGATTTTTGACCTTTTTTGCTTGCTTCCTCCTATTTTCTATTCTCCACTTGGTTTTCTCTTGCGTTCCTAGCTGTGTGTGTTAATGGGGGAAAATTGAGGGTACTTGGCCCTGGTATTGTGTCTGTGTGGAGTTTGCACATTCTCCAGGTGTCTGAATGGGTTTCCTCCGGGTGCTCCAATTTCCTCCCGCAGTCCACGGGTTAGGTGGATTGGTCATGCTAAATTGCCCCTTAGTGTCAGGGGGACTAGCTAGGATAAATACATGGGGTTGTGGGGATAGGGTCTGGGTGGGATTGTGGTCTGTGCAGACTCGATGGGCTGAATGGCCTCCTTCTGTACTGTAGGATTCTATGATTCTATGGATTTTTCATGACCATATAGATATGGATTGAAAACTGTTCCCCCCCCCCCAAGCCTGTGTTTCATAGAAATCATAGAAACCCTACAGTGCAGAAGGAGGCCATTCGGCCCATCGAGTCTGCACCGACCACAATCCCACCCAGGCCCTACCCCTACATATTTTACCCGCTAATCCCTCTAACCTACGCATCCCAGGACTCTAAGGGGCAATTTTTTTTAACCTAGCCAATCAACCTAACCCGCACATCTTTGGACTGTGGGAGGAAACCGGAGCACCCGGAGGAAACCCACGCAGACACGAGGAGAATGTGCAAACTCCACACAGACAGTGACCCGAGCCGGGAATCGAACCCGGGACCCTGGAGCTGTGAAGCAGCAGTACTAACCACTGTGCTACCGTGCCGCCCTATTTTTAATGATAAATATTTCTATATTTCTCGCTCCCACCCTCCCCCAAATTCCATACCACGCTCCCCCCCCCCCCCCCCCCCCCCGCAACATCCCCACCCCACCCAATGTTCCTAATCTTACTACTTTAGATCTCCACTCTCACATAATTGCCTGAGACAGTCTCTCCGGCTGTTGCCTCCTCCCTGACTCAGATCTGTTCATTAGTAGAACATGCTCTGCCTGGTGCTCTGTCCGAGAGCTCGTAAAACTGAGGGGAAGTTGAGTTCAAACGTCAATCATAGTTTGAGTTCAAGTTGGAGCTCCCCAGTTGGGAACAGGCCACTTTGCGCTCAGCTACACAATCAACTCATACGATGTCTCACGCATCCATTCCTGGTGGCGTCATTGTCAACCACCACGGATCTCTCTCTCTGTCTCTCATCTCCTCTCTTCCAAACCCCTCTCACACATGCCTGCACATAAAGCTGCAGGAAGGGAGTTCACCATCAAAGTTCAAATCCAGTTACTCTAAGCAAGTTAAATATTCAGGAAAACTCTGTCACCAACTTGGCCTCTGCAAGCAAGAAATCATCTTGATTTAAGCTGTGTGTGATATAGGCTGTATATTATTCTATATAGGGGAGTTAGGGGATTATCATTAAAAGTCTCTCAATCATAAATGCAGAGTGTTTATGGGGTGGGGTAATGTAGCTGTAAGTACTTACATCTGTATTTGTCTTACGATTGTACATATTAAATCAACCTAACCATTTTATAGGTGTCCCTTGACAGAACACTCCTCTATATAGTCCAGGAGACTCTCATTTTAATCCTGAAGATCCAACACAGATGCATCTAAGTATGTCGGCCAGGGGCATATTTCAGAGCGCACTTACAAACCTATGATAAGCTCTTATTGGCTTTTATGTTTCATATGTCAAAGGGGAGCTATGATCTTTGCAACTTTATTGTTGAAATAAACCTTGCTGTTGCTGGAATTGTTACTGACACCAAGGATGGTGCCGCCTAGCTTGCTTTCAACAGCTATTATGTGGTTACGCCACAGTTTGTAGACTTTCTTTCATGTCTGTCCATCTCTGACTCTGCCTGGCCATTATGAAAACATTCTAATATCCCTGGAATCTTTCGGAGATTGGAAAGATGCCTCGACATCAAATGTACTCAAATTGAAGACATACATCAGTAAAGTGTGCAAGAGTCAAGCTGACCTACTATGATAGTTGCACATTAAGTATGGGAAGAAGGGCAGGCGGCACGGTAGCACAGTGGTTAGCACTGCTGCTTCACAGCTCCAGGGTCCCGGGTTCGATTCCCGGCTCAGGTCACTGTCTGTGTGGAGTTTGCACATTCTCCTCGTGTCTGCGTGGGTTTCCTCCGGGTGCTCCGGTTTCCTCCCACAGTCCAAAGATGTGCGGGTTAGGTTGATTGGCCAGGTTAAAAATTGCCCCTTAGAGTCCTGGGATGTGTAGGTTAGAGGGATTAGCGGGTAAATATGTGGGGGTAGGGCCTGGGTGGGATTGTGGTCGGTGCAGACTCGATGGGCCGAATGGCCTCCTTCTGCACTGTAGGGTTTCTATGATTCTATTCTATGATTCTAGGCGCAGTGATTGCATTTGGACTGATTCCATTGGCTTTGCAGCGGGTTGTCAATCAGAATCTATTGAAATCTTCCCTCCCCCACTCTCCCGAGGTGCTTGAGAAAGTGATGGTGCTGTCCCAGTAAAAATTTGGGAGTTGGGACTGTTGCCTAGGTGAAATGATACCTAGAAAATGAGACCTGGCATTGACCCAGTACACCCATGGGAATTCCTGTATTTATTTTCAGTTGAAGTATCATGATTTACAAGTTCAGCCATGCTGACCAATCCACTGCAAGTTCTAAAAATGGCGGACAGCCCCACTTCCAGCTGGACATCCCTATTAGACAGAATCGATGCATTGGTGACAGGACCACAGCTCAGGAACACTGAAAAACCAGAATAGTTGATTCTCAGAGCATCCTAATATAGGAGGCATTGTTGATGAACAGCCATTCCAGAAAGGCCTGCTCACCTACTGTCAGACTCATCAAAATGGTTAGTTTTAACCGGAGCTGCTCCCTGGGCAAGTTATCTTGTCCTGGTGCAACTGAGAGCCATGGATCACTGATGAGCTGACCCTTTATCAAGTAGCCCTTCTTGACTCAATATATTAAAGTGGATTAAAGTCCATCCACCCCACCCCAGGTCTAAAGGCTGATCTCACGATGGGCTGGAAAATATCTCATTGCCCAGTGCTTCCACAAGACAAGTGATATGATACGGGGAAAACAAGGGATGAAGGGGCGAGTTAAAATGTGTCAAACAGAGCAGGTTTAAAGTTTATTTACTAGTGTCACAAGTAGGCTTACATTAACACTGCAATGAAGTTACTGTGAAAACCCCCTAGTCGCCACACTCCGGCGCCTGTTCGGGTGCACTGAGGGAGAATTTAGCATGGCCAATCGAGCAAATCTTTCAGACTGTGACAGGAAACCGGAGCCACCCGGAGGAAACCCATGTAGGTATGTGGAGAATGTACAGATTCTCAGACAGACAGTGACCCAAACTGGGAATCAAACCCGGATCCCAGGCGCTGTGGTCAGCAGTGCTAACAACTGTGCCACCATGCCGCTACCATGCCACCCCTTGGGGCAAGGAAGGGGATTTGATCTGTTGCCATTAGGGGGAGTGGGGGGGGGGGGGCGGGCGCAGCCTGTGTTCTTTCAGTGTGAGTTCAGGAGGAGTACCCGTGACCATGCAGGCTTAGCTTCCAGGTGGGGGATGAGGGAGCTTTCCTGCTGGTTATTTGCACATTGCGTTGTGCAGCTGGCGAATGAAGTATGGAAGCATTTGAAAAATAAAAACGGGCTGCGCTGGAACCCAACTTAAATATCTTCACTTCAAATATTCCCAATGTGCCGACTGGTCGTAATGCAAGCTCCTTGGCCGGAATTCTCCGGCCTTTCATTGACGGGTTTCTTGACAGCTGAGGGCGGTGCGCCGTTTGCTAGCAGCAGAATCTTCTGGTCCCGCCGCTGTCAGTGGGATTTCCCATTGAAGCTACCCCACCCTGCTGGGAAATAAGTGGCGGGGGTGGGAGTGGGACCAGAGAATCCACTACTAGCAAACAACCAGAGACTTCCGGCTCTCATCTAATATGGTGGCCTGTACATTGCCAGCCAGGAATGTTTACTTGGGTTACCGGGAGCTGAATAGGACATTTAGCTTATTTTATTAGTTTATTTATTAGTGTCACAAGCAGGCTTACATTAACACCGTGTGATGACTTCAGCCAGGCTAATGAGGTTGGCTTGCGAGAGTATGAACTCCCTGATGAGTCTTAATTGATGGTCAAATCAAGGAGCTTCATTTAAAGCAGGTGCATCAGACTTCCATCCCGCATTCAGCAGGGAGCAACTGGAGAGCTGGCTGTGTACAGATGTATGGTGTAAATATAGTAACTTGGTGACGGGGCTTTCGCCTCCATGGAGTTATTACACACTGCAATGAAGTTACTGTGCAAATCCCCTAGTCGCCACACTCGGGCGCCTGTTCACGTACACTGAGGGAGAATTTAGCATGGTCAGTGCACCTAAGCGGCACATCTTTTGGATTCTGGACACAGGGAGAACGTGCAGACTCACGCATGTACAGTGACCCAAGCCGGAACCCAACACGGGTCCCTGGCGCTGTGAGGCAGCAGTTAACCATTATGCCACTGTGCTGTCCAGATTTATTGCCTGAGAAATTGTTATGTATTGTAAACCAATGCATATTTGCGTCGTGTGTCACATGATTATGTGGTGACACCATCAGAGGAATTTGGAAGAAATTCCCTCTCTTCCACTCTGGACTGTAAACCAGCAACACCTATCTAATAAAGCTCCACTAATTGGTTAAGTAACCCACCATGTGGCAATCCATTCACTCCTATGTCTTGCTATGCCAGTGAGCTGACCGCATTAATATGTCATAGAAATGAACATTGCGAGAGTGAATTTCCAAGCTGTGGTATTAGAACTAAAAGATGCAGAAATTCCCATGGACAGAACGAACCAGTTGTAATGTGACTCTTCCCGAATTTTATAGCTGTCATTTCATTACCTGTAAGAGCAATGGAATTCTGTGCAAAAATAATATGATACGCTGTAAGGTTACGCAACAGCATTTGCGTTTAGTCACCCCTGGAAAGCATTTGGTATCATTTTCCAGAGATGTTATCAAAGCATTTAGGTGATGTCATTCATATTTACAGCAGAAAATAACTGAAACATCATCACTTACTTTATAAAAAGCTTAGCACCATAAAATGCTCCTTTACAACGTTTCCCATTCTCTAAATCATGACACTCAGAACACAATAGGGGCAATTTTAATTTAACCCATCCATTGAGAAATACTATGGACTTGGTTGGAATGATGGTTTAACAGCCTCCTCCATAGTTTTACTCTTGAATAAAGTCATTAGAGAATAATATTGGGCAGGTTGTAAAATCATTGGCAGAGTCATAGAGTCATACAGTGCAAAAAAGGCCCTCTATCCTCCAGTGACTTTATTGGGGAGTAACATTTTGGAAGAGGTTGTAAAATCAACATTGCACTCAGTGAATAAAAGTTTATTTCCAAGTATCGCTTTAAATATTGAGCCCTCCATCAGCATCGCAAAAATCAAACAGATTATCTGCTGTTTGTCACATTGCTGTTTGCGGGAATTTGTTGAATATAAAATGGCTGCCACATCTCTGACATCACAACCGTGACTACGGGCGAAACCTTATCAAAAAATGGCAGAGCGTTGTTTCTGGGGAGAAAACCCAGTCGGTTTTCTCTCCAGATCTTACGACACTCTGCCGAAAAAAACCAAGGAAGTGTGATTCTCAGGGGGGGCAGGGCCTAAACATGGCAGCAAAACCCGGCTGCTCAGTGATCGAGGCACCATCCTTAAAGGGTGCCCAATCAGAACTGTAAAAAACCTTCATTTAGGGTTCCCCCCACCCCCCATCCCCATCAGAATCAGTGTTCACTCTGACCCACCCAACTGCGATCATCGACCCCTCTTCCCTCCCCCCACCATGATCATCGGCCACCTCACGCCCCCTCCCCCACCTCGCAATCATTGGCCCCTTCTCCCCCAAAACCCTGGCGATCATTGGCCTCCTCTCTCACCCACCCGCCGCCCCCACCCCCCACCTACCCCCCCCTCCCCCCCCAACCCCGACCATGATCACCAGCCCTATCTCCCAACCCTGAGCCGGCAATCATCATTCACCCCTCTCACCCCCCCTCCATGGTCATTGGCTCCATCCCGCCCCCACTGCGATCAATGGCTCCTTCACCCCCACAGTAGTTGCTGGCACACCAAGCCCCTTGCCCTTCCCGTGCCCACCCCCACCCCACAACCGCCAAAACCAGCATCCCCTCTCTACATGAATATCCCCCTCCCCACCCATGAGGCTCCCGTTGGGGCCTGCCCCTTGGCATAGGTTGGCACTTCCAGGGTGGCACTGCCATAGTGTTAACCTGGTGGTGCCAGCCTGTGCCAAGGGGCAGTGTCAGAGTGCATTGCCAGAGCACTGCCCGGCCATTTTCCTTGTCCTCCACGGGCTATGCTTAACTTCATGCCCCTGGGAGACCCCACAACAGGTTCACATCTGTGTAGACCCATTGTAAACCGCACCAAAGTGAAGAAAGGAGTCCAGATATAACAAGGGGGCATGTTAATTACATTAAAATGCATGGAAATCTTTCTTTCTAAATTCTTTGTAACATTAATTATCTGATATTTATAGAGAATGGGGTGGCACTATGGCACAGTGGTTAGCGTTGCTGCCTCACAGCACCAGGGACCCGGGTTCAATTCCGGTCTTTGGTGCCTGTGTGTGTGTGGCGTTTGTACTTTCTCCCCATGTCTGCTTTGGTTAAAGTAATGTTAAAGTTAAGTTTAATTACTCGCCACAAGTAGGCTTGCATTCACACGGCAGTGCCGTTACTGTGAAAATCGCCCAGTCTCCACACTTTGGCGCCTGCTTGGGTACACTGAGGAAGAATTTAGCATGGCCAATGCACCTAACCAGTACGTCTTTGGACTCTGGGAGGAAACTGAAGCACCTGGGGGAAACCCACGCAGATACGGGGAGAACATGCAGACTCTGCACAGACAGTGACCCAAGCCAGGAATTGAACCCGGGTCCCTGGCGCTGTGAGGCAGCAGTGCTAACCACTGTGCCACCGTGCTGTGCACCCCCCCCCCCCCCACTCTGGGTTTTCTCCGGGTGCTCCGGTTTCCTCCCACACTCCAAAGTGGGTTAGGTTGATTGGCCATGCTAAATTGCCTTAGTGTCTGGGGGATTAGCAGGGCAAATACATGGGGCCTGGGTGGAATTGGTGTTGGTGCAGGCTCGATGGGCCAAATGGCCTACTTCTGTACTATTCTATGATAATTCAGATGGCTTTTTCGAAAAATGGGATATATTTTCTTTGCCTTCTTCTAGAACCTGTCTTCAAATATATTCTCAGGCTTGTCCTGATTGGATATACAATGGAGAAAGATGTAAAATTGTTTCTGACTCATTAAGGCCCAGTTTGCATGACTGCCTAAAGTCTAGATTTACCCCTAATGCGTGAAACTCTTTGTAAAGGCTGTCATAGGTAATTATGATATTGGGATGTCTTCATTGGCGATGTAGGATCAGAATTTCGGCTGTCAGGCTGCATCTAAACAACATTTCGGGCCTAAACTGTTTATGAACCAAGAGGGAATATTCTAAAACCCTAGACATTCCATCCAACCCATTTTGTAACAGGATGTTTCAGGAGGTGTGCTTAACTCTTTTTTATAGCTGAATGATGCCCAAAAGGAACAAAGGAAAATAATGATTAGCTGAAAGCAAATAAAGTTACAAATTTATTTATTAGTGTCACAAGTAGGCTTACATTAACACTGCAATGAAGTTACTGTGAAAATCCCCGAATCGCCACACTCCGGCGCCTGTTCGGGTACACTGAGGGAGAATTTAGCATGGCCAATGCACCTAACCAGCACGTCTTTCAGACTGTGGGAGGAAACCGGAGCACCCACAGCAAACCCACGCAGACACAGAGAAAGTGCAGATTCCGCTTAGACAGTGACCTGAGGTCGGAATCGAACCCGGGTCCCTGGCGCTGTGAGGCAGCAGTGCTAACCACTGTGCCACCGTGCCACCCATAACGAAATACGAGAGAATTCTGAGAGATTTGAAGAATGGAAAGTAGCTTTAAAAAAGCATATTATGGTGCTAGGCTTCTTTTATACACAGAGTCTAAGAACCAGGATTTGTCACGTTAAATAAGTTGTGTACTGTCAAAATCATATGAAGACATATCTAATTGCTACTTTAAGATAACAGCAATCACCCACTGATTGAAGCACAAAGAGAGACTTATTCAGAATGGAATATGGTTGAAATAACAGTCGGCTCTGATCGCAAATGCCAACAAACTGTTTGGACCCCTGATGGAAAACTTGCAGCTCCATAATCTCATGTAAATCTATTGTCTCCCAAGGGTCATGTTGCAGGTTCTGTGGGCAAGTCATTGAAAACAGGCAGGCCAAGCTGGATGCTGAAATAATGACCGCTTTGTGAAGCTATTGGTGAAATGCTATGAGCTGAATGTTTAGAGTTTGGCGGGTGGAGAGTTTCACAGGAGTTTAGTGAGGCTGCTCCCAGGATCTGCAGCAAAGACCTGTGATGCTCATTACTTTTACTTAACAACATTGCAGCTCAGCCAAAGGACAAGGGGATAATTGGAGTGAAAGTGCCAGTCGTGTCTGGTGAAGGGTCTGTTGCGCAAACAATTGTCAGTTTGTTTGACTGAGCTAATGAGACAGTCCTCAACGCTGCGGACATCTGAACGGTAATTAGCATGGGGTTTTGAACCCAATGCATCCAATGTTGTGGGTAGCGGGTGAACTGTTCTGTTTAAAACAATGGGTCGCCAGATCTGAATGGTCTGCTTCAGCAGAGTAGGTCAGCATCCCAGCCAGCATTTCTGAAGATGTAAATGAGAGCACAATTTAAACCTTTGCAAAAGTAAACCAAAAAAAAATACAAACAAAATGGCTGCCAGTCCAGATCTCTTCAGGTTATAAGAAAATCATCCGTACTTTCATTCACGTTTGTTCCTTTTTCCGGTGCCCTCCACCAAGATGAATGCAGTTAAAAGTAACTTGTAAAATAGTTTATAAGAAGGACAATAGGGAACAGATGGGTATGCTTTAGATGTATGGAGCGCTTTCGAAACCTCAGGATATCACTAAACGCTTTACAACCAACAAGTATTTTCGGGATCTGTTGTGATAATGGAAAATGGGACAGTTAATTTTTGCACAGCAAGATCCCACAAACAACAGCGAAATAAAGACCAGATCATCTGTTTTAGTGATCACTATTTGAGGGATGAATGTTGGCTCTTCTTCGAAATAACGCCACGGGATCTTTGAGGTCCACCTGAGAGGCAGACAGGGATTTAGGTTCAACCCTCCTCCACCAGACAGCACTTCCAGCAGTGCAGCACTCCCTGAGTATTGCACGGGTTTTTGTGCTATTGGAGTGGGGCCCCATCATCTTATGATTCTGAGAATGGAATACCACTGTCATGACAATGGATCATAGCCTGAATTACATATCGGTGGACTGAACTTTTAAGTAAGACCTGTGTTTTTTTTAAAAAAGGACATTCAAGCAAAGACTGGCTGAGACTGTGTAGTAACCTCTTGCTGGAAATTCCTATGTGGATTACACTTGACCAAATAATGCAGAGAGAATAGAATATTGCACCTGGAAATGTCTGGGACTTCTTCAAACAAGGCTTTGAAATGATGTGGAGATGCTGGCGTTGGACTGGGCTGGGCACAGTAAGAAGTCTCACAACACCAGGTTAATGTCCAACAAGTTTATTTGGAATTGCAAGCTTTCGGAGCGCTGCTCTTTCATCATTCACCTGATTGAAGGGTGTTGATTATGAGGAGAGACTGAGCAGATTGGGTTTGTATTCGTTGGAATTTAGAAGGCTGAGGGGGGATCTTATAGAGACCTATAAGATAATGAAGGGGCTGGATAGGGTAGAGAAGAGAGATTCTTTCCACTTTGAAAGGAAACTAGAACTAGAGGGCACAGCCTCAAAATAAAGGGGGGTCGGTTTAGGACAGAGTTGAGGAGGAACTTCTTCTCTCAGAGGGTGGTGAATCTCTGGAATTCTCTGCCCACTGAAGTGGTGGAGGCTACCTTGTTGAATATGTTTAAATCACGGATAGATGGATTCCTGATCGGTAAGGGAATTAGGGGTGATGGGGATCAGGCGGGTAAGTGGAACTGATCCACTTCAGATCAGCCATGATCTTATTGAATGGCGGGGCAGGCTCGAGGAGCGAGATGGCCTACTCCTGCTCCTATTTCTTATGTTCTTATGTTCTTATGCTCTGAAAGCTCGTGATTCCAAATAAACCTGTTGGACTTTAACCTGGTGTTGTGAGACTTCTTACAGGGCTTTGAAAGGGAGATAGAAAAAATACAAAACTGAACTTAAATCTCCTTTGGCTGTAGAAACAATGGAGGCTGATTATCATCTCAACAGAAACCATTTCCTGTGAGTTATGGTCCAGATTGTGGATGTGATGTGCATTGGAAGAAAGCAATTCGGGGTGAAAGATGTATTTGATTTTATTTATTCTGGGAATATATAAGAAAAGAGGGTTAAAATCGACTGCAACCTCAGTTTGGGGGAGGCGATAGCTTAATGGTATTGTTGCTAGGCTATTAATCCAGAAGCTCAGCTAATGTTCTGGGGACCCAGGTTCGAATCCTGTCACGGCAGATGGTGGAATTTGAATTCAATTAAAAATATCTGGAGCTAAGAATCTATTGATGATCATGGAACCAATGTTGATTGTTGGGGAAAATCCATTTGGTTCATTAATGTACTTTAGGGAAGGAAATCTGCCATCCTTACATGGTCTAGCCTACACGTGACTCCAGAGCCACATTAGGTTGACTCTCTACTGCCCTTGGGCAACTAGGGATGGTCAATAAATGCTGGCTAGCCAGTGATGCGCATGTTCCACAAATTATTTTTTAAAAAGTCTCTATGTGCTTAGTCGGGTGTTTTAATTCCTTTGTGCGAGTGTGTGCTGTGAAGGTCATGGGTGAAGAACATTCACTTACAGGTAAAAAAGCCTCTCTCATTGCTAGAAGACGCAGTCACAAAGTAAACAGGTCAACTCCTTTCAGCTAACCTGCAGAGCCAGGAATCTCCAAACCAACTGCTCATCTGCTAAAGTCAGCACTACTGGAATCACCCAACCAAATGGCTGCAATGTTTCACCATCTACTCCTCATTGACAAGCCAGGGACTTGTTTGTATATCTTCTTAAACTTTTATCTTTAGACTCATTTCACATTTCTAATCCTGTGGGTTGAGCTTCTTTTTTGCGAATTAGTAACTTATAAACTCACTGGCTGGAATTTTACCGTTCCGCCCGCCACAGGAATCGGAGCGGGTGAGAGGAAAGGTCCGTTGACCTTAGGCCGGTTTTGGGACAAGTGAGGCCGCAAAATCTCACCCACTCTTTCTTTGACTCCAGTAAGCTTTGTTTAATTAACTCCTTTTAGAACATAATTACACTTCAGCTGGGAAAAGATCTCCTTGAGGGAGTGGGCCCTTTTGAAATTAACCTTGCTGTGACCAACCCATTGGTTGAATGAGGAAGAGAAGCCAATTCACCCCTCCTCACCCAGGAGCCTTAACGATCTGGGGGTACTTTGTCCGCAATTAGAAACTGGGGGGCCTTGCTCAGGCACTCACTGTAACACTACTAATTGAGCCATAGCTAACACTGGTCAGTTATATAAAGTAACTTAGCTACTTCTCAGTTAATGTGTGGCCTATTCCCAAAACGGCCATCCTTTCCATTTTAATCTACTGATAGACCTGCTGTAAGTTTGCAGCACTTTTTCTTTTGATTATTAATCACTTGGCCTGATGTACAGTTGTACAGCATATTCTGGAGTATTCTGAAGTTGGGACAGCACGCTGCAGGTCCCATTTCTACATCATCTGAGGTGAAAAGGTCCAATACAGGATTGAATTGGGAAAATCCTTTGCTTATCCTTAGCTATGAGGAGAGATTGGGTAAACTGGGGTTGTTCTCCCTGGAAAGACGGAGAATGAGGGGAGATCTAATAGAGGTGTACAAGATTATGAAGGGGATAGATAGGGTGAACGGTGGGAAGCTTTTTCCCAGATCAGAATTGACGATCACGAGAGGTCACGGGCTCAAGGTGAGAGGGCGAAGTATAACTCAGATATTAGAGGGATGTTTTTTACACAGAGGGTGGTGGGGGCTTGGAATGCGCTGCCAAGTAGGGTGGTGGAGACAGGCACGCTGACATCGTTTAAGACTTACCTAGATAGTCACATGAGCAGCCTGGGAATGGAGGGATACAAATGATTAGTCTAGTTGGACCAAGGAGCGGCACAGGCTTAAAGGGCCGAAGGGCCTGTTTTCCTGTGCTGTACTGTTCTTTGTTCTTTAAGTTTATTTCAATTTGAAAGTGTAGCCAGTGCTATTATATTAATGCCAGTAGAAATAAAATGTAAGGCGCATTCTTACGAGAATTTGGCAGGGCCAGGTCTGGTGAGAAAACTGGCGTGGGAACCTCCAGCTCCACTGGCCAGTTTTCTCTCCAGATCTTGTGACTTTAACTGCAAAGAAAAAAGAGTGGCCTTGCCAGTGACGCCCACATCCTGTGGAAGATGTTCAGAAAAAAGTAAACACCATTGAATAAAGAACTCCCATAAGGTCCTAGTGTGGAATGTTTGACATCCCTGTTCCAGTTCCCAGATGTTTTGTTTTGGAAAATAGTCTCCCTTTGTCATTTTTAAACATTCTTTGTACTCATGGACGTGAAGGACAACAGTAAAGTGAGACTTTGCGATCATGCTCTGAATACTAAGCTCTGAATCAGCTTTCAAAATGGTTGATTCATTGAGGTCACTTGTAGCCCAAGGTGGAGGTCAGGCCAGTTCCAAATAGCCAAAATAAGATTACCGCAGATAAAGATTTACAATGTTCCATTTTATTGTTGCATTGGAGCCTCATCAAATTTCATTGCGGATTTGAATGTCCCATTGAATAAAGTTGTTGATCGCTTCCACAGCAATGATTGTTCGGCCTTTGTGCAGTGTCCCTTATGTTACAAAATCTCAGTGTTTTGTTGGCCCACCCTCTTTTTGGTTCACAGAATGGCTGATGAGTAATTGTCAGACAGTTCCTGCTCCCTCCCACCACCGCCCCCCCCCCCCCCCCCCCCCGGCCCCGCAACCCCGCAATGAAAATGGGAGGTCCGTGAGCAAATCAGCGTTCTCATGATTTGGAGCATGAGGGAGCAAAGTTTTCCGTGAGAGCCTGGCAAAGTTACTTGCTGAACTGGAGGTTGTTTCCATCAAATCTCTCCAAATTGGAAATTACACATTGCTGCATTGTTCCAAAGCTCTTCAGCGTCTTGTCTAAATAGTCATTCGTCACGCAGATCATCTAATCTTTCATGTGGACTTTCAAGTGTGAGTGACACTCGGGACAGTTTGACTTTGGTCGTATAATAAATTCATTCTTAGGCTGCGGGCATCCCTAGCTGTCCTTGAGAAGCTGGTGACTTCTTGAACAGCAGCAGTCCATGTGGAGCAGACTCGATGGGCTGAATGGCCTAATTCTGCTCCTGTATCTTATGGTCTTATGATCGGGCTGTTAGATAGGAAGTTCCAGGACTGACGCAGTGACGGTGAAGGAACCTGGATGAATGTTCTTACAGAATGGTGTGGGGAACTCGAAGGGGATGGTGTTCCCAATAGCCTTCAGCCCTTGACCTTCCAGATGGCATAGTTTGCAAAATTGAGAGATGCCATCCAAAGAAGGCTTGGTGAATTGAAGCAGTGCATTATGTAGATAGTACACTTTGTGGCCATGAGGAGCACTGATGGAGGGGGTTTAAGGTGGTGTCTGAGATGGTAATCAATTAGACTTTTTTCTTGACTATGGTTGAATTAGCACATGTCCAGCTAAGTGGAGAATATTCCATTTTGCAGCTGTAGAATCCTACAGTGCAGAAGGAGGCCATTCAGCCCATTGAGTCTACACTGACCACAATCCCACCCAAGTCCTATCCCCATAACCCCATGCATTTACCCTTACTAATCCCCCTGACACTAAGGGGCAATTTCTCATGGCCAATCTACCTAACCCGCACATCTTTGGACTGTGGGAGGAAACTGGAGCACCCGGAGGAAACCCACGCAGACACGGAGAGAACGTGCAAACTCCACACAGACAGTGGACCAAGCCAGGAATCGAACCCGGGTCCCTGACGCTGTGAGGCAGCAGTGCTAACCACTGTGCCACGGTGCCGCCTCATCTGAGTTGTGCTTTACAAGCAGTGGAGTACCTTTAGGGAGTCAGGATGTGAGCCATTGCTGCAGAATGCCCAGCTTCTGGGAGTTACAGTGGGCTGAATATGTGTCCAAAGTCGAACAGTCATAATCCGGCAGACATGTTAAATTTGGTGTGATAACATCCTCAATAATACAGCAATCCAAATTTAACTGCCTGCCTACCATTTTGAAATTAGAACTTGAAGATCAATTTAAGTGTTTAACAATTCAACTGATCACCATAAAATATTGTCCATGCTAGAATACAATGGGTGCACTGGAATTATGGCTGGTGAGAATCAAATTTTTTTCAGCGACTGAGGGAGGTGTGAATTTATTTCCTTTTGTCATAGGATGTGGGTGTTACTGGCTGGGCCAGCATTCATTGCCCATCTCATAATCACCCTTGAGCAGATGCTGGTTAGTTGCCTTCTTGAAGCGTTGCAGTTCATGTGGTGTAGGTACACCCACAGTGCTGTTAGGGAGACAGTTTCAGGATTTTGACCCAGTCACAGTGAAGGAATGGCGATACATTTCCAAGTCACAATGTTGTATGGCTTGGAGGGGGAACCGGTAGGTGAGGCTGTTCCCATGTATCTGCTGCCTTTGTCCTTCTTGGTGGGAGAGGTCGCAGATTTGGAAAGTCCTGTCGAGGAGATTTGGTGTGTTGCTGCGTTGCATCTTGCAGATGGTGCAGACTACTGCCGCTGTTCATCGATGGTGGAGGGAGTGAATGGTGTTGAGCTTCTTGAGTGTTGCTGGAGTTGCGTTCATTTAGGCAAGTGGAGAGAATCCCATCACACTCCTGACTTGTGCCTTGTAGATAGTGGACAGGCTTTGGGGAGTCAGGAGAAGAGTTCCCCACTGCATCATTGTCAGCCTCTTACATGGTCTTGTAGCAATAGGATTTATATGGCTGATCCGATACAGCTTTTGGTAAATGCATGCTAATGCATTTAAATCGTCGGGCTGCCCGATTCGGGCGCGGGCTGGAGCCGTGCCCGGATCAGGTGTTGGTAAAGCCGCTATCTGCTCGGAATCGGGTGCAGATCGCGGTATAGGCCCGACGCCCAACTTTACCGCGATTTCGCGCCCGCTTTTTGGTAAAATCAGGCCCTTCGACTCAAAATGGTAAAATGAGGCCCATAGTCTCATCAAGGCCCTGGATAATTGCAAGAACACTCTTCTTACACAAATCCTCTTGCAATAAAAGTCAACATACCTTTTGCCTTTCTATTTGCTTGTTGAACTTGCATGTTCGCTTTCAGTGACTTATGAGCAAGGACACCCTTTGGACATCAGTTTTTCTTAATCTCTCACCATCTAAGAAATACAGCAGTGGAGGTGACCTGTCCGCTATTGGCTGACGGCATCATCTTCCAGTCCTACTGCTGTCATCGTGTTTTCCCGTTGTTGGCACAATATGCCACCAAGGGAATGGAGTGGAGTGTTGCCATCAGCAGGACCAGAAGATCCCGCCAGTGGGAAGGCAAGAACATTTCAGCCTACATTTCTGTTTTTCTGACCAAAGTGAATATACAAAGAACAAAGCAAACAAAGAAAATTATAGCACAGGAACAGGCCCTTCAGCTCTCCAAGCCTGCACCGACAATGCTACCCAATTTAACTAAAACCCCCTACCCTTCCAGGGACTATATCCCTCTATTCCTATCCTATTCATGTATTTGTCAAGCCACCCCTTAAAAGTCACTATCGTATCTGCTTCCACTACCTTCCCCGGCAATGAGTTCCAGGCACCCACCCCACTCTCTGTAAAAAGTCTGCCTCGTACATCTCCTTTAAACATTGCCCCTCGCACCTTAAACCTGTGTCCCCTAGTAATTGACTCCTCCACCCTGGGAAAAAGCTCCTGACTATCCACTCTGTCCATGCCTCTCATAATCTTGTAGACTTCTATCAGGTCACCCCTCAACCTCCGTCGTTCCAGTGAGAACAAACCAAGTTTCTCCTCATAGCTAATGCCCTCCATACCAGACAACATTCTTTAATCTTTTCTGTACCCTCTCCAAAGCCTCCACATCCTTCTGGTAGTGTGGTGACCAGAATTGAACACTATATTCCAAATGCGGCCTAACTAAGGTTCTATAAAGCTGCAACATGACTTGCCAATTTTTAAACTCAATGCCCCAGCCGATGAAAGCAAGCATGTTTCACATTTTTCCTCATTATAGAAACTAGAAGCATGAGTAGGCCATTCAGCCCTTCGGGTCTGCTCCAATATTTATTTTGATCATGGTTGATCATCAAATTCAATATCCTGATCTCCCCATCCCCCCATATCCCTTGATCCCTTTAGCCTCAAGCATCTTCTTGAAAATCTTGAAAAAGAGCTATTTCTTCTTGAAATCACGCAACCTTTTGGCCTCAACTACTTTCTCTGGTAGTAAATTCCACCACTCTCTGAGTGAAGACATTTCCCCTCATCTCAGTTTTAAAAGATTTACCCCTTATCCTAAAACTATGACCCCTAGTTCTGGACTCCCCCACCATTGGGAACATTCTTTCTGAACCTATCTTGTCTAACCCTGTTAGAATTTTATAAATTTCTATGAGATCCCCTCTCACTCTTCTAAACTCCAGTGAATATAATCCTAACCGATTTAGTCTCTCCTCATATGACTGACATTATATTCCAAATACCTGCTTTTTGCCCATTCATTTTGCCTGTCTAAATCCCCTTAAAGCCTCTCAGCATCTCCCTCCAAAATCCCACTCCCACATAGTCTTGCATGATCGGTGTATCAGAATTCAAAATCTTCACCATAAGTTACTCAGGTGCCCAGTTCAATGCCAAGTGTCCCATTGGAAGTCCCCTCTGCCTCCAGATGACCTGCCTTTAGTTGCCAATTGGGCATGCTGCCCACCATCTCCCAGTCCTATAGGCTGGCTCCCTGTCAGGCAGCTGTTAATTGGCTGCAACACGTGTTATGTGCCCTCTTTCAAAGGCAGGGGCGGGAGTTGGTGATCCACTGACTCTCGCATTGGCCTCCTGCCCACTGCTGAACTATGCAACATCCCGGACAGTATTTACATGGCGTGCCGGTTGACTTTCTGGTCAGTGGTGAATGTCAGGATGTTGGGGGTGATGTCCAACAATGGCAATGCCAGTAAGTGCCAAGGGGAGCTGGTTAAGTTCTCTCTTGTTGGAGATGGTCACTGCCTGGCACTTGTATAGTATAAAGTAAACTAAAAGTTTATTTATTAGTCCCAAGTAGGCTTACATTCACAATGCAATGAAGTTACTGTGAAAATCCCGTAGTCGCCACACTCCGGCGCCTGTACGGGTACAGAGATGGAGAATTTAGCATGGCCAATTCACTTAACCCTCACATCTTTGGACTGTGAAAGGAAACCAGAGAATCCAGAGGAAACCCATGCAGACACAGGGGGAATGTGCAAACGCCACACAGACAGTGACCCGAGCTGGGAATCAAACCGGGTCCCTGGCGCTGTGAGGCAGCAGTGCTAACCACTGTGCCACATTTATGTTCCTTGCCACTTATCAGCCAAACTCTGTATGGTATCTAAGGCTTGCTGCTTGCAGGCATAGACTACTTCATTGTCTGAGGAGTTACAAGTGGAACTGATCTGTGCTGCCTCCATCAAACAGCTATATATGGAGTGAAGGTAATCGGAGGTGAGGTTGGTTGGGCCTAAGACACCACCCTGAGGAACACCTGCAAAGATGCACTGAGATGACTGCCGTCAAACAACCTCAACCATCTTCCTTTCTGCTCGGTATGCCTCCAGTCACTGGAACGTTTGCTCACTGATTCACATTGTTTTCAGTTTTGGAAGGGGTTGGTGCTAAACTAGACCAATTGCTGCTCTGACAGCCACTCTCACCACCTCTGGCATTCAACTTATTTATCCATATTTGGACAAATGCAGCAACAAAGTCTAGTGTGGAGAGGTCCTGATGGAACCTAAATTGAGCGTCAGTGAGCAGGTTATTGCTAAGTGTTGCACGATAGCACTGTTGACAACTCCTGCTATCACTATGCTGATGATTGCACACTGAATGAAAAACAAACAGAAAGGCTGGGCAACCTTTTCCCCTCCGACATAATGAGAATATTAGAAAATGTGTAACTTAGAAAGAAACATTTGACTTTCTTCACAGTTATGTGGAACTTTGACCCAGATAAGCATACGGACATGTATACAAATTAAAAGCAGGAGTAGACCACTTAGCCCCTTGAGCCTGCTCCGCCATTCAATAAGGTCATGGCTGATCTGATCTTAACCTCAACTTCACACTCCTGCCGATTCCTGGTAACCTTTCTCTATCTTGCTTATCAAAAGACATCTGCCTTCAAAGTATTCAAGAACTCTGCCTTAATGGCCTTTTGAGGAAGAGAATTCTGAAGTCTTACAGGGAAGGCAATGCCCTAGTGGTATTATTGCTAGACTATTAATCCAGAAACTCAGTCATGTTCTGGGGACCTGGGTTCAAATCCCACCATGGCAGGTGGTGGAATTTGAATTCAATAAAAAATATCTGGAATTACTGATGACCATGAAACCATTGTCGGAAAAGCCCATCTGGTTCACTAATGTCCTTTAGGGGAAGAAATCTGCTGTTCTTACCTGGTCTGGCCTACATGTGACTCCAGAGCCACAGCAATGTGGTTGACTCTCAGATGCTACCGGGACTTAATAGTTTGAGTCATAAGGAGAGGCTGGATAGACTGGGACTTTTTTCTCCGGAGCGCAGAAGGCTGAGGGGTGATCTTATAGAGGTCTATAAAATAATGAGGGGCATAGATCAGCTTGAAAATCAATATCAAGATAGGGGAGTCTAAAACTAGAGGGCATAGGTTTAAGGTGAGAGGGGAAAGATACAAAAGGGTCCAGAGGGGCAATTTTTTCACACAGAGGGTGGTGACTGTCTGGAACAAGCTGCCAGAGGTAGTAGTAGAGGCGGATACAATTTTGTCTTTTAAAAAGCATTTAGACGGTTAAATGGGTAAGGTGGGTATAGAGGGATATGGGCCAAATGCCGGCAATTGGGACAAGCTTAGGGGCTTACATAAAAGGGGCACATGGACAAGTTGGGCCGAAGGGCCTGTTTCCATGCTGTAAACCTCTTTGACTCTATGACTGTATGCCCTCCAAGGACAACTAGGGATGGGCAATAAATGCTGGCCAGACAGTGACGTCCATGTCCCATGAATGAATTTTTAAAAAATTACAACCCTCTGATAGAAAAATATTTTCCTCCTCTCTGTCCAAAATGGGCGACCCCTTATTTTGAAATGGTAACCCTGAATTCTAGGCAAAGACATAAATGTTCAAAGCACAGAGTCTAACACAGACTGGAAGCAATTTGCACCCATGATCCTGAGCAGAAAGTGCAGATGAAGGATCATTTCACCGAGTTACCAATGCTAAGGCTTACGGATAAGACAAGCTGCCATTTTGATTTGCATCATTGCGCAATTGTGACAAGACCACGTGCCCCCCGCCATCGCTGCGCTTACAGAATTGAATGATCCTGGGGGAGAAATTAATTCATGCAGCATAGTTTCCAGCAGCACTATGCAGCCTTACATCTATCCCCCACAAAGCTAAGTGGGTTACTAACTACACAACCCACACTGTGTTCTTTAATCGTACTGGTGAAGAATGCCATGCTAGCCTTTCAGGAAATGGCTTGCGACTCAGGGAATCAGCGGAAGCCTGCCTGGCGCTCATATGACGATGCTATGAAATTGAATTTCTCTCCTACTAACCTTTCAGCTGCATATGCTTTTCCAGTGAAGTGGAAACAGCTAATGCCACTCTCGTGCACACTTACTATTCACCATCACAGGAAAGGAGCACAGGACAAAACTTGCAAAATTATTATTATTGTACCTCAGAATATTGATTTATTAGTAATGTTATTCTGCTATTTCCATCCTGTTGCGGTTCTCATGCCATTTTTGTGTCTTGTGGTATTAATTCCCTAATAATCCAAAATGAGAATTGTAAAATTGTCCCATTATTGTCTCCTTCTGTGTATCATTATTGCTTTACAATGATGATATTACTGTTGTCTCTTAATTTAGAATATTTGCCCTCTATTTTTCAAAATGGTTTGAATTACCTTTTCTGTTTTACAGATTTTAACAACTTGCAATTTAAAGCATCACATTTATGTAGCACAATCCTTCCTCTCCACTGTCTATCTGAGTTTACGAAGGCCATTAACGTAAACTGGAAAAGTCATGGCCCCAGCACTGAACCCTGAAGTACTTTACAGACTGTCATTTAAGCAGTACAGCCTCCACCAAAATAGTCACTTGTGGCAAGGCATTGTGGAGTAGAATTTCCAATGAGAGACATTACAACACAATGACCATGTTGAACATTATCTCCCTACACATGGCAGATGGCAGTGCAAAGTGGTGTGGCTAATTTAGTGGAACAGTAATCAGCATTGCCATCTGCCATTGTGCCAGGACAACATTAGTGCCAGCTGAATGCCAACTTCAGTAACGTACACCATGGATAAAATAGTGATAATTTTCATTGCTGTGGTTTCCAGTTTTGTCTCCAAACCAGTTTCGATCATTTATATTGTGAGCTGTGAAGTTACAATTTATATACACAGCTCACTGTTATGTTCTCCTTAAACCATGCGACCCGGGACCTCAAACCGAGTTTCCTATATCTTTAGAACTGCATTCATTCTTTGGTACGTTCCTGCACTTGGGAATTAAAAAATATATATGTATGTCTTTTATTCCAAAAGAGAAAATGCTGGAAAATCTCAGCAGGTCTGGCAGCATCTGTAAGGAGAGAAAAGAGCTGACGTTTCGAGACCAGATGACCCTTTGTCAAAGCTAAAAGGAGTAGAAAGTGGGAGATATTTATACTGTAGGGTGAGGGAATGAAAGATGAGTCATAGCCACAAAAACCAGGGGAAAAGGCTGCTAATGGCAGCCCAAAGAGAGAATAGAAGATGTGAATGGCCAAATGGCAGAGAAGCTGAAATCAGAGGGTAAGCTGTGACAGATGAAGATGTGGGGGAAGGGGGGGAATGGGTGGGAGAGAGGTAAAATTTAGAAAAAGGGGAAAGGAGAAGCAAAGGGGGAGAAAAGGTAAGGAAAGGGGGATAAACTCGGGGGAGAGAGTGGGGGGGAAAGAAAAATAAAGAAAGACAATAAAAAAACAGAAGGTAGAGAACAGTTAAAAACTAAATGAAATGAAAGCAAAGGGGGTCGAGGTGGGGTAGAGCTAATCATCTGAAGTTGTTGAATTCGATGTTGAGACTGGAATGCTGTAAAGTGCCTAGTCGGACGATGAGATGCTGTTCCTCCAGTTTGCGTTGAGCTTCAATGGAACATTGCTGCAGGCCAAGGATAGACATGTGGACATGGGAGCAGGATCGTGTGTTAAAATGGCAAGCAAAAGCAAAGTCAGGGTCCTGATTGCGCACAGACCGAAGGCGCTCAGCAAAGTGACCACCCAGTCTACGCTTGGTCTTACTTATTTATGGGAATGGGCATCGCTGGCTGGGCGAGCATTTATTGTCCATCCCTAGTTGCCCTTGAACTGAGTGGCTTTCTAGGCCATTTCAGAGGGCAGTTGAGAGTCAACCACATTGCTGTGGCTCTTGAGTCACATGTAGGCCAGACCAGGTAAGGATGGCAGATGTCCTTTCCTAAAGTGAATGAGATGGGTTTTTCTGACAATGGTTTTATAGTCAGCAGTAGATTCTTAATTCCAGATATTTTTTATTGAATTTAAATTCCACCATTTTCCAGGGCGGGATTCAAACCTGGGCCCCCAGGGCACTAGCTGAGTTTCTGGATTAATAGTCTAGCAATAATACCACTAGACCATTGCCTCCCCGACGATTTTAAATATATCTTTGGGCATCGTCCTCCATTGAAATATCTGCTTTTGTTCCTCTATTACAGAAGTTACCATCATAATAAATCTTCACCTGCACCTTGGGAAATTTGTGAACCAGCTATTTTGCTCCCAAACTGTCCACTCCACAGTGTGATTAAGAAACGGCTTAACTTCTACGTCAGTTAACTGGTTTGCTAGCTACTTGGAAATGTCATTGGCTGATTTTGACAACTATACTGCAGATGACTAAAAAATTTAAATTGTCACTTGAAATATTGCATTTTCAAATAGCACACATCTCAAAGCAATGAACACCAGAAATTATTTTAATGGGTTATTGTGATTAAAAATGGGGTGGCACAGTGGTTAGCACTTCTGCCTCGCAGCACCAAGGACCCGGGTTCGATTCCCGGCTTGGGTCACTATCTGTATGGAGTTTGTACATTCTCTTCGTGTCTGCGTGTGTTTCCTCCGGGTGCTCCAGTTTCCTCCCACAGTCCAAAGATGTGCGGATTAAGTTGATTGGCCATGTTAAATTGCCACTTTTTGTCAGGGGGACAAGTAGGGTAAATACGTGGGGTTATGGCGATAGAGCCTGGGTGCAGACTCGATGGGCTGAATGGCCTCCTTCTGCACTGTAGGGATTCTAAAATGAGCATTTTCCCTGTTTTTCTTTGAACCGAGGTTGTCAGGCCATCGGCAATATGGAGGAGACATGATTGGCAAGCCAGAAATAAGAAACGGATTGAAGTCGGGGCAACTGAAACCACAAAGTTCAGGCAATGGCAACAAATTGGGGCTTGAATCAGATTGGAGTTTAGATATTTAGCATGAAAAGCCAGAATTGGTTGAATCTGTATATGAATCCAGTGACCTAATCGAACGCTGAAAGGTGAATTCTAAAAGTTCTATTCATCTATGGGCAGGAAATTTGGTAGCGTTTGCTGACCTCAGTGTCCATGTTCCTGTTGTGAATTCCTGGCATGTGAAGCTCCATGTAATGCTGTACATTCATAAAACCCACTCCGAAATATCATAGCCGTCTCGGGCAATGTCATTTCAGTACACCTGTCATTAACACGCATTTCATTTATTTTTGAGATTAGAATATATCATAAAAACTGTAGATGGCAGAGAATGAATAATCAGTTTGGAATTTAATCACTGGGTTTATCAAAAACCAACTCAACCTAGAATAAATTACAGCTGTCGTACTCATTCCAAATCATCTCATAATTCTGTATATAATTTGCACTGCTGTACATCGCAGTATGTGAAAGAGTAAGATAACGTATTGTGGTGCAAAGTCTGCTGTGCTGAGATTGTGGAGAGCTGAATTATAGAAGACCTACAGTGCAGAAGGAGGCCATTCGGCCCATCGATTATCGACAATAATCCCACCTTGGCCCCAACCCCACAACCACACACATTTACCCTACTAATCCCCCCGACATCCCCCTAACACTGAGGCGCAATTTAGCATGGCCAATCAACCTAACCCACACAGTTTTGGAACCAAAAGAGAAAATGCTGGAAAATCTCAGCAGGTCTGGCAGCATCTGTAAGGAGAGAAAAGAACTGACGTTTCGAGTCCAGATGATCCTTTGTCAAAGCTTTGTCAAAGGGTCATCTGGACTCGAAACGTCACCTCTTTTCTCTCCTTGCAGATGCTGCCAGACCTGCTGAGATTTTCCAGCATTTTATCTTTTGGTTTCAGATTCCAGCACCTGCAGTAATTTGCATTTATCCGCACAGTTTTGGACTTTGGGAAGAAGCTCGGAGCACCCGGAGGAAACCCACGCAGACACGGGGAGAATGTGCAAGCTCCACACAGACAAGTCACCTAAACCAGGAATCGAATCTGGGTCCCTGGCGCTGTGAGGTAGCAGTACTAACCACTGTGCCCCTGTGCCGCAACTACTGTTGCAACATAAATCATCATAGAAATCATAGAAACCCTACAGTACAGAAAGAGGCCATTCGGCCCATCGAGTCTGCACTGACCACAGTGCCGCCCAGGCCCTACCCCCATATCCCTACATATTTTACCCACTAATCCCTCTAACCTACACATCTCAGGACACTAAGGGGCAATTTTAGCATGGCCAATCAACCTAACCCGCACATCTTTGGACTGTGGGAGGAAACCGGAGCACCCAGAGGAAACTCACGCAGACACGAGGAGAATGTGCAAACTCCACACAGACAGTGACCCAAGCTGGGAATCGAACCCAGGTCCCTGGAGCTGTGAAGCAGCAGTGCTAACCACTGTGCTACCGTGCCGCCCCTGTTGTGATCAGAGCCCCTGAACACAACCAAAACCCCTGCCCAGTCCAAACTTCACCATGAAATAACAGCAGCAAGAATGTAGTAATGTGACTGAGTGTTCTGTCACCCAACGCTGACAGACTACAGACTCCTGAAATATCTAAACCTTAAGCACACTGATACCAGCCAGCTCAGCCGTTATCACCACTAACTCTGCTGGGATAATGTAACAAGTGTTCAGCAGTTCCTGCTGACAATGAGGTTGTTGATCCAGAATAGCATAAGCTCTGTAGTAATCGTCCTGGCATACTTGAAATAGTGGTGGTAGCTTAAGTGTTTTGACATCCAGCTTATAATAAGATCACACAGTCTGAGAAATCATTAGCAGCCGATCTGATTTCCCAACTTTGACTAGTTGTAAAAGCTATTTCCTACTCCTTCATCCTTCTCCCCGTTTTTTTTGGTAATTCCCATTACGTTTCCTTACTCCACAGATGAACGGCATCATCTAAATCCCACACTTTTCAACAGCGATCATTGACACTAGTTTGGGGGTAACTGAGAGGAGGAAAAGTCTTTTCAGGCTGATTCTTTACTGAAAGACTCCTTCCTTTTGACTGAATAAGAAAGAACAAAGAAGAAAAAAAAGTACAACACAGGAACAGGCCCTTCAGCCTTCCAAGCCCGTGCCGATCATGATGCCCTAACGAAACTAAAAAATACCTCTTGCCCTTACTCGGTCCATCTCTCTATTCCCTCCCTGTTTGTGTACCTATCCAGATGCTTCTTAAATGTTGCTAATGTGTCTGCTTCCACCATCTCCTCTGTTGGTGCGTTCCAGGCGTCCACCACTCCCTGCGTGAAAAACGTCCCCCGCACATCTCCCTTAAACTTTCCCCCTCTCAACTTGAACCTGTGCCCCCTTGTAATTGACACCACCACCCTGGGAAAAAAACCTCTGACTATCCACCCTGTCTATCCCTGTCATCATATCATGTCTCCCCTCAGCCTCCGTCTTTCCAGTCAAAACAATCCTAATTTATTCAACCTCTCCTTACAGCCAACGCCCTCGAGACCAGGCAACATCCTGGTGAACCTTCTTTGCACTCTCTCCAAAGCTTCCACATCCTTCTGATAGTGGAATGTGGAGTAAGGTAGTCCAGGTACCAACCTCACCCAAAGGCAACGGCTCACTCAATAAGGGCTGGCGGATTCAGACTACAGATTGTGATTCTCTGGGTTTGAAGTCCGAGGCTGCACAATGGGCTGTGCCTCTCATCTTTCAAGGCCAGGATGAGTCCTTGGTTTGGATTTAACTTGTCCCTTTGAATGCATAAGTCCTTTGATGTGGGCACTTTGATATTTTTCTATTTACTTCAAACCTGGAAGTGGAATTATCTTTTGCGACAGTAATGCTATTGTGTTAATCATTTCCCGCCCCCCCTCCCCTCCAACTTATTTTTCATTTCTTTGCGTGATGGTACCTTTCATGTAAGGAAATTAAAACTGAATTGAAATGACTGAAATGTAGCAATACTTCAGTAAAATACTGGCGCTTCTGTTCATGAGATTTGTTTAGGGAACATCAAAGGACTTGGATCAAAGTAAAGGTAATGGCAGTGGGGTGGGATGGGGATCGAGAGAGGTTGAGCAGAATGGGGAGGGGGCAACATCACTATGATTTCTACTAACCTCTCCCGCTTGCAATTCAAGAGACAGGCGTCAAGGAGCTTACTAAAACACACCGAAATGGCAAGGAAATTATTAAAAATGCAGAGATATGAGGAGCCAACCTCCCCGCTTTTTCTTTCCCTTCCTCCGCACTTTGCCTCCCCTCTTGGCACCGGATCAAGTTGGCAATGCATCAAAGGACCAGATCAGATCAGCAATGTTTGCTCATCCCTATTTCAAGGAGACTAGTTGTGTTTGGTGGTAGGCATCTGTAGCAGTGCCAAAACTGAGAAGAGATTTTTTATTGCTTTCCTGCATTGGGGTTGCAAATCAGAAACGAACTTCGAGCCATCTACAAGTCTCATTTATTAATGGTCGCTCCCATGAAACATCGTAAATCGAGTTTAATTTTTCATTAGTTGCTCTTAACGGCATGCAGCCTGGATGTCTGCTCCCACGAGCATTCGGACTGAATGCTATCTATTTGTTGTTATTATATTTCAAATTTAATGAAAGCAAATGACAAGGCTCAGTTTATGGTCTGTTAATCTGGAAAGTCGAAGGCATTTCTCCATGACAGAGAAAAGTTAGACTGTTTACCTGCATATGGGCACAACAGATGGTATAAAACTGCTGAGGATATCTAAAGATCTTCAGTTATCAACAGACAACTGGCAGACAATGTTCCATTGACTCTGGAATAGAATCATAGAATCCCTACAGTGCTGAAGAGGCCATTCAGCCCATCGAATCTGCACCAACTCTCTGAAAGGGCATCTTACCCAGGCCGTCTCCCCCAACCTATCCCTGCAACCCCACACATATACCATGGCTAATTCATCTAGCCTGCACATCTTGGCACATTAAGGAGCAATTTAGCATGGTCATTCCAACTAACCTGCACATCTTTGGACACTAATGCAATTTAACATAGCCAATCCACTTAACCTACCCACCTTTGGACACTAAAGGGAAGTTCAGCATGGCCAATCCACCTAACCTGCACATCTTTGTACTGTGGGAGGAAACCGGAGCACCCAGAGGAAACCCAAGCAGACATGGGGAGAACGTGCAAACTCCACACGGTCCGTCGAGGCCGGAATCGAACCGAGGTCCCTGGAGCTGTGAGCCAGCAGTGCTAACCACTGTGCCATCGTGCCACCCAAAATTCCACAATATTTCTCTATTGTAATTCAAAATCTCATTGAAGTACTATGTGATTACCGTGGGCGGAATTGAACAGTCCAGCCATGGTGTATCTCCCACCAGCAGCTGTGGCTGGCCAATCAAATTCTTGTTTAATTTGGTGGGAGGAGCCATAAAATCCTGGTTCATTTGCTCCAAATTACTGGCAATTTTTTATTTAGATGTATCTTCATAAGATTTCCTATTTCTTTGTGGAAACAATGAAAGCTCGGATCATTCATGCATTTGTTCTTCTAGGTTTGACTATTCCAACACATTCTTTTCTGGCCTCCCACATTCTACTCTCCATTCACTTGAATCATCCAAAATCCTGCTGTCTATATCCTTACTCACACCAGGTCATCTTCACCCATCATCCCCGTGCCAAGTGAATCACATTTACTCGAACTTAAGCAACACCTTGATTTTAAAATTCTCATCCTTGTTTCCAAATCCTTCCGTGCCCATGCCCTTCCCTGGGCGGGATTCTCCGGCCTCCCTGCTGGGTATTTCTCACACCGGGAGCAGGCACACCATTTTGTCAATGGGTTTTCCCACTGATTCCACCCCACGCCCCGGGAACCCGACACGGCAGTGCATTGTCAGTGGGACTGGAGATTCCCGACAGCACCTATCTATGTAATTCCCTCCAGCCACACAAATCTTTGAAATATTGTGCTTCTCCAATTCATAGAATCCCGACAGTGAAGAAGGAGACCGTTTGGCCCATCGAGTCTGCACTGACTCTCTGACAGAGCATCTTACCCAGGCCGACCCACTGCCCTATCTCCGTAACCACACACATTTATCCCGCTAATCCCCCTAACCCACGCATTTTTGGACACTGACTGGCAATTTTTCGTGGCCAATCCACCTAACCTGCACACCTCTGGACTGTGGGAGGAAACTGGAGCATCCAAAGGAAACCCACTCAGACGTGGGTAGAATGTGTAGCGTGCAGAAGGAGGCCAATCAGCCCATCGAGTCTGCACCGACCACAATCCCACCCAGGCCCTATTCCCATAATCCCACATATTTACCCTGCTAATCCCATGACACTAGGGTTAATTTAGCATGGCCAATCAACCTAACCCACGCATCTTTGGACTGTGGGAGGAAACCGGAGCACCCAGAGGAAACCCTCGCAGACACGGGGTGAATGTGCAACTCCACACACACAGTCATCCAGGCCAGAATTGAGCCCTGGTCCCTGACACTGTGAGGCAGCAGTGCTAACCACTGTGCCACCATCCCACCCTATTCTGACCCCTTGGGAATCCCTGATTGTAATCGTTCCCCAATTCAGCTGCTCAGGCCCAACAATTTGGAATTTCCTCCATAAACCTCTCCGGACCATTTTTATCCTTTGAGACCCTTCTTAGAACCTACCCCTTTGACCAAGTTTTGATTAACAGCCCGAATGACACCTTACGTAGGGGACACCACTTTGTGATTGATAACATTCTCGATCTGTTGTGTTAAAAGTGCTAAATGCAAACACATTGTTGTTGTTGGAGATTGGGATTCCCTCCGTGACCAATTGCATTAGATTTGCTGCTCAACAATAATGTAAGTTTGGAAGCGGAAAGGAATTTTGCCAAAGCTAATCGGTCTTCACATGTGTTCCTAGAAACCAGAGTACTGATGCCAACACTAGCAACAGCCATTTCATTCCGACATCAAAAGATTCCTGTTTAGTTTTATGTGGAGCACATTGTTTTCAAATTGTAAATCACACTCTATGGATGAACAGAATGGGTTACTTTGAGTATTTAGGAAAAATTCTTTCTATTTGAAAACTCTTTGCCATGCAATTACCCATGAAAAATGTCCTGGCATTAAGCGCAGCACAATATGTGTTATATTCAATAATTCTATGGAGCAATCCTTGCTTATGTTTAAAACTGTACAATGTTAAGACCAAGGCCAAAAACTTCAAGGTGTTTTATGAAGTTAGCCTAGACCTAGTTTTCATGGTGGCACAGTGGTTAGCGCAGCTGCCTCACAGCGCCAGAGACCCGGGTTCAATTCCCGGCTTGGGTCACTGTCTGTGTGGAGTTTGCATTTTCTCCCCGTGTCTGCGTGGGTTTCTTCCGGGTGTTTCAGTTTCCTCCCACAGTCCGAAAGGCGTGCTGGTTAGGTTCATTGGACATGCTCCATTCTCCCTGGAGGACCATAAAGCCCCAGAACACTGCATTAGTCCAGATTAAAATCAACATGATATCAATTATTCTGCATCAGCAGCATTAAGGGACACTAGTCACTGACATAACAGCACTAACAACTTGCAGGGACTGCTAGAAACATCTGCAAAGGGACATGGTTAAAATACCTTTCTTAAAGGCACAGTATCATCACAGTAATCATATAATTTTATGTAGCAATTAGTTTTATATATACATATGTGTATATATTTAGAGCTGAAATGTTTTCCTAACCTAACATGCCCCGAGAGGGCGGAGTGTTTATGGCTCTGTTGTGGTGGGGGCGGGACTGTAAGATGGTGCAATCCCTTCAAAGACCCATTGACTGGAAAATCCCACCAGTGGGAGGGGTCGTAAAATTTCACCCATAGTATCCGAAGCAGGTAACATTTATACATAACCTAAACCAATATCAAAGCCAGCAAATACATTATAGCCGAATTTGCAGACAACACATAAATAGATGGGAAGGCAAGTTGCGAGAGGGATATGAACAGTTTACAAAGGGATATTGGCAGGTTAAGTAAAAAGTTGGCAAGTGGAGTACAATGTGGGAAGCTGTGAAGTTGTTCATTTTGAAGGGAGAACAAAAGAACAGAGTATTATTCAATTAGACAAAAACTGTAGAAAGCTGCAACACAAAGGGACTTTCAGCAATTCCTGACAATAGGCATTAATCATGAACTTTAAAGTTTGATGCCATCTTTCTAATGCTCCTTGCAATTGTGGATGACAAGCTGAAGACTTAAATTGTTTTATTTCCAAACTATTCATTATTTATTTGAATATATGTGAAATAACAGGTGAGTCTTTTCTGATTGTATCTCCTTAGGTAATCCACACCTTGCAAAGAATTGAACTAACTTTTCCATGACCTTTCCTGCAGTAATTTTCCCCAAAGGCATTCCCTCAGGAAACCTTGTCGAAAATAATTGTTAAAAGATACTGATTCCCACTTCTGGTTTGAGGTGGGGTTTTTACACAATCTATTAAGATTCTTAAGGTTCTTCAAATCTTTGCAATTAAAGGGGCAAGTTTAACTGATGATTGGGGTTTCCCCATTACCTTGATGTGTCTGGCAGAATTTAACCACATCTTTATGCAATCCTGGCCAATAAAAGTGTTTTGGTATTTTAGCTTGTGTTTTCTCCATATCTAAGTGACCTGCCATTGGAATTTCATGAGCCATTAATAAAACGTTGTGACAATACCCCAGATGGAACTGCCACCTGATGAATTGCTGCCCATTCCTCATTGGCTGGTAATTGTGGTGGTCTCCATTTCCTCATTAGCACTTTGGGCAAATTTTCCCATTCCACCTGCCATGGGAATCAGAGCGGGCGAGACACGGACCATGAAAAGGATCCATTGATTGGATTTTCTGGCCTTGGTGCGAGCACAGCCCATTCTTTGTCTTTTAAATAACAACACTCAGGTATTGGTTCTGATTCAGTCTCTGAGTTGGCTGTTTGATACACCTCCCTCAACACAGGATCAGCCTGTTACATTTCTACTAAAGACAATGGGCTAAACATTCTCTTACCTTCCTCCGCTTTGCTTAACTTTTCATTATTTTCAATAATGTCAGCTAACTAGGAATTTTCCTGTCATTCCTCCTTTTGCGTCGCTTCCTCCTCTTCCTGTCTGAGTTTATGGCCTGGGATTTAGTCATGACACAACCAGGAAAGAATCCAGGATGTTCCTCCCGTAGCGTCTCATTTTCTTGCGCTTCCACTGCTTGCTCCAACACCCTCGGTGAGGCGAATATTTCTGAGCTGGCAAGATCATTCTCCAAGATAATACCAATGCTCTACTCCAATCACAAACCTCTCCACTCACTAAATCACTATTTAATCCAACTCTGTATAACCTCCGTGTATACCTCCATTTAATATTATTTCCTTCATTAGCCCCTCTGGAAGACAAATTCCATCATCAGCCCAACATCAGTGACTGACTTGCTCCAATGTCTCTCAATTTCTTAATTGGTTTAACTCCTTGCTTATTTCATTTAATTTATTATTGTCACATGTATTGGAATACAGGGAAAAGTATTGTTCTTGTGCGTTATACAGACAAAACATACCAGACATAGAGTACATAGGGGAGAAGGAAAGGAAAACATGCAGAATACAGTGTTACAGTCATACCTAGGAGAGAGAAAGATCAACTTAATATAAGGTAGGTCCATTCAAATGTCTGATGGCAGCAGGGAAGAAGCTGTTCTTGAGTTGGTTGATACGTGACCTCAGACTTTTGTCTTTTTCCCAACAGAAGCAGGTGGAAGAGAGTATGTCCAGGAATTGTGGGGTCCTTGATTATGCTGGCTGCTTTTCCGAGGCAGCAGGAAGTATAGACTGAGTCAATGGATGGGAGGCTGGTTTGCGTGACGGACTTGGCTACGTTCACAACTCTTTGTAATTTCTTGCAGTCTTGGTCAGAGCAGGATCCGTACCAAACTGTGACCATTGGTATAGATAGAGGCATTGTCCTCCAATCTGCAAGAACACAATGACAAAATCAGTACAGTGAGGATAGGACAGTTCCAGCAGATGCACCTGGGATCCAAATAACTCTTAGTTTGAATGGGGGACACTTTTCCCACGTTAAACAATTGAATTAAATCAGAAACTGACTTATTCATAAATTGATAATAAAACCTCATTTACAAGCAGAGCAGTTAATACAGATGCATCCTGAATGGAAAACTCTGATTCATATGAAGCCTAAAGAATTCATCAATTGGAAATCACTTTTAGCCGGAATTATACAGTACCCTGCTGATAGAGGAAACACAGGTTTCAATCTCCTACTGGGTACAAGTTTAATTACATTTCCATTTATGCGAAATTGAGGTCCAGGTATAAAAGCCAGCAAGGACTTGCTTAGGCAGGCACTGTAAAGTGTTCATGGTTATGTTATGAGACAATGAGATTAATGCTGATATAAGCATGACATCAAAGTCAGATAGGGCAATACGGTGGCATTGCTGCCCTCGCAGTGCCAGGGACCCAGGTTTAATTCCAGCCTCGGGTGACAGTCCATGTGGAGTTTGCACATTCTCCCCGTGTCTGCATGGGTTTCCTCCGGGTGCTCCGGTTTCCTCCCACACTCCAAAGATGTGCGGGTTGATTGGCCATGCTAAATTGCCCCTTAGTGTCAGGGGGATTAGCTGGCATTATTCGGATAGGGTCTGGGTGAGATAGTTGGTGGTGTGGGATCGATGGGCTGAATGGCCTCATTTGGCACTGGAGGAATTCTATGATTTTATGATCGAGAGGCTCCAAAAGAGCAAGACACAGAAACAGACTGTTCTTAGAAACATGTGCTTACCATGAGGTATTGTAAATAGTTTTCAAAAATAGTTTCAAGACAAACTATGTACTGATTATCCCAAGTTACTGAAAGAATAATCAAAACCTCGTCAAGACATGGTAACTGATCAAAACAGATACTGGGCAGAATATCGAGCTAACAATTCAATTTCCTAGCTCTGACCCACTGGCGGCATCGATCCACTGAGGGCAGGATTTTCTGCTTTGCCTGCTACCGGGATTGTTTGGTCCTGCAGAAACTCAATGGCTGGGTTGCTGAATCTCCCGTGGTGAGTCCTGTTACAACGGGACCAGATAATTCTGGTCTCAAAATCAAACCTGCCTCATCAGTTTGACATGAAGGAAAATTGGGACAAGCTGCCATCTTGGCGGCTCGGTAGCACAGTGGTTAGCACTGCTGCTTCACAGCTCCAGGGACCTGGGTTCGATTCCCAGCTTGGGTCACTGTCTGTGTGGAGTTTGCACATTCTCACCGTGTCTGCGTGGGTTTCCTCCGGGTGCTCCGTTTCCTCCCACAGTCCAAAGATGTGCGGGTTAGGTTGATTGGCCATGCTAAAAATTGCCCTTAATGTCTTGAGATGCGTAGGTTAGAGGGATTAGTGGGTAAATATGTAGGAATATGGAGGTAGGGCCTGGGTGGGATTGTGGTCAGTGCAGACTCGATGGGCCGAATGGCCTCTTTCTGTACTATAGGGATTCTATGATTCTTTACTTTATTTCAGCGTCAAGCCCCAGAAAGTGCCTCCTTCCATGACGGGTGAGGACATCTTCAGGTTTGAAATCAACAGCAGCTGGTGTTAAATGTCCATTATCACAACTTTCAAATGAATGATGGCCTCTCTAGTAGGGCCAGCTGTCACTAGCGGTTCAGGATGAATCAAAGCTCCAAAAAGAGAGAGCAAAAAAGAGCAGAAACTGGGGACAAATTCCTGGTTATGGTACATTGAGATTGCTCTCGCAATGATTCACAATTGACACCATGTACCCCGGGAGTCACAGTTTCCAATTGTCTGAAAAAGAAAAGGTTTCGTTTGTACAAAGTTTTCTTTTCAGTGAATTAGTCAACCTCTTCCGATACGAGGATTTTTTTCTTTCAGTGTTTGTGATTTCCTGTTGAAGTGCATGTTTTTTTGATTTGATTTGATCTATTATTGTCACATGTATTAATATACAGTGAAAGGTATTGTTTCTTGCATGCTATACAAAGCATACCGTTCATAGTGTACATAGGGGAGAAGGAAAGGAGAGGGTGCAGAATGGAGTGTTACAGTCATAGCTAGGGTGCAGTGAAAAATAAGTTTAATGTAAGGTAGGTCCATTCAAAAGTCTGATGAGTCGATTGGAACATGACCTCAGACTTTTGTATCTTTTTTCCGGACAGAAGAAGGTGGAAGAGAATGGTGGGATTTTATGGCTTCACATGAGCGAGACTGGAAATTCCTGCCCGAGGTCAACGGGCATTTCCGTTGTCCGCATCTCGCCCACTCTGATTTCGTGGCGGTAGAATTTCAGCGTATATGTCTGGCGTGCATGGGGTCCTTGAATATGTTTCCAAATGTTCATATAAATGCAGTTTGAGCTCACTGTCCTCCTGTTAGCTCTTTGCCACAGTTGTGACCTAGATTGCCTCTCACAGTTCTTCTCATTTTATCGCAATCCAATAAAGTGAGGAGGTTTACGAGGCAAGTGACCCAACAATGATGCCAGGAGCAAGAACTTAAAGGGGGAAAGGATACCACTTCGAACCTGATAGACCTTAAACCCATGGGTCAAATTGCACTTTGGCGGGGAGTCAGATTGGACTCTAGTTGCTTGACCGCATGTTATAGGCCCCGATGGTTTTCCTTCCCCACTGATTGCAATGAACTTGGATTTTTTTACCTAATGAGGAGAATTTTATGAAGCTCACGGAAGTGGGAAAAATGGCAAATGAGAGTGACTTAATCAGGCAGGATGCGAAATTTTGGTTTCCCGATGGCGGGTGATGCAGAGATTAAGTCGGCAGCGCGTTTCCGCAGTGTCGAACCTCACAACTCCCTGCGGCGGGTTCATGTTCATTATGGCTACCTTCAGGATAGCGTCAGTGGCGAATGATGACCTTTTCCAACCAGTTAACATTTCTTTAAAGGTGGTGTGTGTTTGTCGACTTTATACTGTTATGTCAGCCATTTTCCGTGGTGGACATTGTGACCTGAGGGAAAGAAGAGGGGAATGGCAGCTTGCATGAAGGCTGGGGACCTGACAGGGTGAGGTGAGGGGGCAGGGGGCGAGGGGGTTGGAAGGTTGGGGTTCGCGTGCATGGAGGAATGGAAGAGGAATCCAAGGGAAGACAGAGGATGGGGTTGGTGGGCTCAGAATTGTGAAGAGCCTGGCATTCTGGATGTAGTGACAGGTGGCGCATACGGTCAGCCAAGGTTAGAAAATGAGGGCCCATAGGGTGGGTGTGCACTGTCCAAATGTGGGTCCATTACAGGGCGTTGGCTGGAAGAGCCTTTACAGGGCTTTGAGTTAACTTACCACATTTCAATGGCCCCTGCTGAGAGTGATCTTGGATAGTAAGGTTTCACAGTGACACAGTGGTTAGCACTGCTGTCTCATAGTACCAGGGACCCGGGTTCGATTCCAACCTTGGCAGACAGTCTGTGTGGAGTATGCACATTCTCCCTGTGTCTGCGTGGGTTTCCTCCGGGTGCTCCGGTTTCCCGCCACATTCCAAAGATGTGCGGGTTAGGTTGATTGGCCACGCTAAATTGCCCCTTAGTGTCAGGGGGACTAGCAGAGTAAATACATGGGGTTACGGGGATAGGGCCTGGGTGGGATTGTTGTTGGAGTAGGCTCAATGGTCCCCTTCTGCACTGTAGGGATTCTATGATTCTAACAACGTTCATGTGAGGGTAACCTGAGCCTGCAAGTTCAGTTATGTCCCACAGAGTGGCGAGGGCAACATCGGACACAAAAACACAAACTTTCAATAAGGAATGAGTTTGAAAAACACAACATTGTTTTTCCCACAATGAAGGAAATGTCCCTCGCTCCCCTGTAGCCATCAATGTGTGCTAATCACGAGGCATGCCAGATCTCCCTGACTCAGCTACTCTGAACAAATAACGTTGTGATACACATTATGAATAAAGCGGGAAATAATGTTACGGTGAAAAATTTGCATGTGAAATGCAAAATCGACAAAGCACTTTGTGCTTTCAGTAAGCTTGATGTTAATGGCGATGGAGTTGGCTCGGCAGCTTGTGGCTTTGATGGAGTTGCTTTTCCCCCGTAGCTGCACCATTGTCAGCTGACAATGGGTGCACCACTGAAAAGCTTCCCTCGGCCTGGAATCACACATTTCCCATGCCTGCTGTCACACTTAAAGGTCAGAATTTTATATTTGGAGGTCGGGTGTGTGATCGATCCTGCCAAACGTTAAATTTTGTCAAATGACATTGGCTGTGCTTCCCGATGCCATCGCGCACATACGCAATTTCGAGGTTGGCAAATCGGACATGTGCCCAACAACAGTTAAAGGGGCAATTAAAGCCATCAATCCAATGATTTTACACTCCCCGTGTAATTTTTAGTTCATCGCATGGGCAAGGCAGGTAGGTGGGTGTTATCACATTTTTTGATGTCTTCATCCAAGTATGGCAGCGGCACTTTCTCTGTTATTATGTGTTCATCAAGGTGAGTACAGAGTTGTCCCAGAGTTCCTTAGCGATTCCTTTCAAGGCTGAATTTCAGCATTCCTGGACCTTATCTTCCCTGGAAGGGTTACCCTGAGGGCTGGAGCATGATGATCTCTGATTCGCAAAGCACTGGTCCTCTGCACTTGACCCAATGAGGAGAGTGTATTCTGCTGGTGGGACCTTCGCTGAAGAGGAAGAGAGGGGCAGGAGGGAGTGTAGGCCAGTCAAGCGTCCCAGGGAGAGACCATTAACGGGAGAGGCACGGATTTAGTTGGTGCGGGACCAGCAGAGAGGTCAGATGCCTTGCATTAAGTTGATCTTTCTCTACACCCTAGCTATGACTGTAGCACTACATTCTGCACTCTCTTGCTTCCTTCTCTATGAGCGGTATGTTTTGTCTGTATAGCGGGCAAGAAATAATACTTTTCACTGTATGATAATGCATGTGACAATAATAAATCAAATCAAATCAGATGAGTTGGTACACCACAGATGCCATTAGTCAGTGGCTAGAGTGTACTGACTGTGTTCCAGGTGTCTCAGGTCCAGTGCAGCCTGTCTGGCAGTGTGAAGTGCATTTCCCTGCTCACCATTGACGGTTGGGCACTTCCGTGCCTGGTGGTCACTGTGGAGACTGGTGCGTTTAATGACCCTGTTAATAGCATTTTGGTTTTATGTTTTAATTTTCCTTTGCGATTTGTTTTTTTTGCTGCAATATCCCTTTAAGTGGCTGCTTTAATTTAGTTTAATTGGTCAAACCTCAAAGCTATTGATGGACAGGCACCTAGCAGAGAGATTCTGCAGAGAGCAGGTGCCTCATCCATCTATCACACTGGCAGTGCCCTCCAGAGGTTGGTGTGCTGGATTTCAGGTTTGAGTGCTGCCCCTGGAATCACTGATTCTGCTGCAGGACCTGTCTCTCCGTGAGAGTCGCCACTCTCCCCACGGAGGAGACTATGCGCTTGGTGTTAAGGGTGGACGCAGTGCTCATGCTCTGCAGGGATTCCCCATGACGGAGACCAGGGCGCGCAGACCCTCATGGATCTCTGCGAGATCTCCCCGCACATCCCGCTGGATAGGCAGCATCTGCCGCTTGATGGACTTCCTCAGAGTCTCGTCACCTGGCTCAGACTCAGCATGGTCCTGGTCTTTAGCCGTGCTTTCACTGTCAGCATCTTGGGAAATCTCTGCCTCTGCCAGCAACTCAGGCAAGGGTGATGTGTCCTTACCACTGTGCATTACCCCAGATCAAACCACCTAATGCCCACCAGCGTGTGAGTAGCTGCGCTAGTGCCTGGTTACGAGAGACGATGTGATGCTGATGCAGGAGCAATGTCTTCCTGAGGCTTAACAGGGGGTCCTCGGGATGATTTGTCTTCTCCCAACAGGGAACAATAGAAAGTTCACTAGTGTTCTGTCTCGCTGAAAGACCATTCCGAATCCCCCCTCCTCCCACCCTGGCATTAAACAAGCCATTCCACTGTAGCACACACCTCCCCTCCACTGAGGCCTATTGTGCTGACATTACAACATTGGCATAGCAGCCTTCAGTGCCAATTGGCATACACACTCAGACCCCTGAGTACACAGAGGAACCAAGAGGAACATAGATTGACTCTGTCTACACTTGCTGCTGCCTCGGAAAGGCAGCCGGCATAATCAAGGACCCCACGCACCCAGGACATTCTCTCTTCCACCTTTGGGAAAAAGATACAAAAGTCTGAGGTCACGTACCAACCGACTCAAGAACAGCTCCTTCCCTCCATCAGACTTCTGAGTTGACCTACCTCGTACTAAGTTAATCTTTCTCTACACCTTAGCTATGACTGTAACACTACATTCTGCACTCTGTCCTTTCCTTCTCCATTGCCCCTTAATGTCAGGGGATTAGAAGGGTAAATACATGGGGTTATGGGAATACGGCCTGTGTGGGATTCTGGTCACTGTCGCCTAAATGGGCCAAATAGCCTTCTTCTGCACTGTAGAGATTCTATGATTCTATGATTCTATGTACGGTATGCTTTGTCTGTATAGCGCACAAGAAACAATACTTTTCGCTGTATGTGACAATAATAAATCAAATCAAATCAACTAAACTTCCCCGCACAGGTCCATGCCATCTTTGTACTTACCTTGAAATCCACAGAAGGTCATTGAACCTTTTGCGACACTGAAGCCACATCGTGCCCACTGATTTGTGCAGCGACCTCTGACCAGACCTGTTTGGTCAGGTGGGACACTCTACATTTGCTGTTCCTGGGCATGAGAATGTGCTGCCCGGCACTAACCTCCTCTACCAGGACTCCCAGGCACTCATCAGAGAAACAGGGCACAGAGTGCCCACCCAACTCGCTCTTCCACCTTCCTTGACCACCAGCTGCTGATGGCATTTCTGGACAACAAGAAAGTTATTTTAACGGTTGCTGACAACTCTGTCAGCTTTCCCCACAACTCCTGGTAGCCTTCAGGGAGCTGGGCGACACAGTGCCACTGTGGTTAGCACTGCTGCTTCACAGCACCAGCGACCTGGGTTCAATTCCGGGTTTCTGTGTGGAGTTTGCACATTCTCCCTATGTCTGTGTGGGTTTCCTCCGGGTGCTCCACTTCCATCTGTGCCAACTTCAGGCACACCCCAAATGTAAAATGCAGGCCAAGATCTTAATTATAATTAGGTGGGAATTGGAAAAAACTCAACAAAGCAGATTTGACGGACATTTCTGCTTCCATCGTCTGGAACAGCATAACTCTTGATAAAAATCCTACCCAGTATCTACATAATGAATAGTGTGTAAAAAGTGTATTCCTGCATAAGTCACAACCTATAAGGTCACGTTAAGAAGTCTCACAACACCAGCTTATAGTCCAACAGATTTATTTGGAATCACGAGCTTTCAGAGCGCTGCTCCTTCATCAGGTGAGTCACCTGACTCCACATATAAAAGGTCCCATGTTCAATCCATGGTTTGACGATTCTCTGATCACAGTTCTGACAGTTTGAGAGACGCTACCACAGAAACATCTCAGTAGGGAGAGTTTTAATGTGGGTGGGATTGAGGTTCAAATGACCAAAAATCAAAAGTGTGTCAGGAAGGCGGCTGCTACAAACTGATTTCTGCTTTTACTCAGGCAGGTCAAAGGGCAAGCCCCCTCACACGAGGCAGCATTGCTATTTTAAATATGTTCACGAGGTTGGGCACTGTTCGTGTCACCGGCTTTGCAGATTAAACTGTGGCTTGTTGGGTGTCCCACGCTGCAGGAAATTCAGCAGCTGTCACATGATGAGGACGGTTTCGGGGTGAACTCCTTGTGGGCCCAAAGCCGGAGTGCTTTCTCCTTGTCCCACCATTCGGCATTGGAACCCGTCCCTTCAGAACCCCGCAACACTCCCGGCCCCCCTCCATCCCTCAACCTGTCCGTTATTGGACACCAACCCCTGCAGTTGGACTCTTCCCCCGGGATCAGAGATCGAAAAGGCTGGATTTGGACTGGGATCAGACTGGGTCGGACTCCTGGGGGATGGTGTAGATCCCTCACCACCATGGATTGGAATTTCCTTCATCCCCAGGGTGGTATATCGGACCCCTGATAATCGGGGATCAGAAACCTCTCCCCACCCAAGGATCACTCGACCCCCCGCCCCCCCGCCGGGGGGCAGTTGTCAGACCCTCCCCATTGTACCATTTGTACCATAAACTCCAGGCTTGGGAATGAGACCCTTCCTGACATCAGCCCTCTACTGCCTCTATATGTTAAGGGATACTAGGAAATGGCAGGAATGTGGAGATAGGTTGGAGACAGCTATGATTTTATCGAATGCCAAAGTAGGCCTGAGTGGCTAAATGGCGCACTGCTCTAGTGCGTTCCCCTGAGGATCAGACATCCTGGAGTCAGCGATCAGTTCCCTCCCCACAACTCCTGCCTCCGCGGCAGCAGACTCCCTACCTGCTCCAGCTCCTGCTCCTGCACCTCTTCTCCGGCATTCCATGCCCGACTAGAAGCCAAACCTGTTAATCAAACTGACATCCAGGCAGAGAAGCTGCCAATGATCTTGGACGCAAGTTGTGGAGTTAAAACCCACAGCGATGGAGAGAAACCCAGACTTCCACCTTTCCCCTCACTGTCTGATTCCCCCTGGTCCCAATAGGTCAGAAAGTTAAAACACCCCCCCTAGGGAAAAACCAAACAAAATTCTTCATCCTGATCACAGGTCAGATTCTCTTTGAGGGAAAGTGTTTGTCTGTGGAAGTTGTAAATGAGCAGCAATCTGGAAAAAATCCAGGCCATTGAATCGGAAAAGGCAAACAGGGGCCTCCGTTTAACATTGCATCTGAAAAGCTTCACCCCAAGGGAGTGCTGCATGGTTGGCGTATCAGGGCTAGATTATCCGCTCGAGTCTGCGGCTGAGTCTCTGACCTCCTGACTCAGAGGCGAGAATGTTTCAAACTGAGGCAAGCTGCCTGAGATTCCACTTCAATAACATCATGGGCAGTGACAGCAGGCTCCTGGCTGTGTTCTTCAATGATAAGGAATTTTATGATTCCAATTGCCAGTGGATGAAGGATCCAGCCCACAGCACTCGCTCAGAAAACTGGCTCCTTGCAGCTAAAGGTCATATTCCAGTAATTCAACAACCTTTGATTGTTCAAATATATTTCTTTTAGCAGAATTTCTGGTGTTACTGTTCAATATTTGTGGATCAACCCACAGCACATGGACTGCAGCGTTTCAAGAAGGCAGCTTACCACCACTTTCTTTTTTTTATTTATTAGTGTCACAAGTAGGCTTACATTAACACTGCAATGAAGTTACAGTGAAAGTCCCCTAGTCACCACACTCTGGCATCTGTTCGGGTGCACCGAGGGAGAATTTGGCATGGCCAATGCACCTAACCTCAATCTCAAGGGCAAAGTGGGAGATGGGCAATAAATTCTGGCCAACCAGCAAAGCCCATGTTCCACAAATGAATTAAAAAAAACTATCCCCTCAACCAATACCACTGAAACTAATTGCATGATTGATTTCACATTACTGTTTATGGGATCTTGCTATGTACAAATTGGTCATCGTGTTTGCTACTTCACGTCATTGACTATATGTGCAGCTCCAACAATATTCAAGAAACTCAACATCATCCAGGGCAAAGCAACCCTCCCCATCCACCACCTTAAACATTCACTCCCTCAACAACAAACAAACAGTGGCAGCAGTGTGTACCATCGAGATGCACTGTGGCAACTCACCAATGCTCCATTGACAGCACCTCTGAGCTCTCCCACTTAGATGGTCAAAGGCAGCAAACATGTGTGAACGCCACCACAAATTCCCCTCCAAGCCACATATCAACTTGACTTGGTAATATATCGCCGTTCCTTCACTGTCGCTGGGTCAAAGCCCTGGAACTCCCTCCCTATCAGCACTGTTGGTGTACGTATGCCATATGGACTGCAGTAGTTCAAGAACGAAGCTCACCACCACCTTCTTAAGGGAAGTTAGGGATGGGCAATAAATGTTGATCTCGCCAGCGATGCCTACATGCTGTGAACACAAAACAAAATTCCCTAAGTGCTTCTTTGACTGGGAAGCACTTTGGGTCACCCTGTCCCCACAAACACTGTAACAGAGAGCAAAAAATGTTCTTTTTCACCAGTTTACTGGTCACTCAACAGCTGCTGAAGTGGGACGATCATGCACTGTTTCTGTTCCACACAGTTCTCTTTCAGAAAAGCAGATTGAGAGATGCAGGTTTAGGAAGCAGCTTCCTAACTGGCCTGGGTAGGAGAGGATAGGCCACTCATTTAGGACTCTGCCTGACAGTTGCTTCTGCAGCCAGATGGGCGCACAAGGACCCCACCAAAATTCCAGCTGCCTGTTAATTGTTTATCAGGAAGGAAATAGACGGACAACAGTTGAAATTCTCCCCGTAAAATTACAAGTCGGTTTAGCTCTGTTGGCTGGTTTGTGATACGGAGCAACACCAACAGCACGGGTTCAATTCGTGTATTGGCTGAGGTTATTCATGAAGGGCCCTGCCTTCTCGACATCGCCTGGGGTGTGGCGATGCTCAGGTTAAATCACCACCAGTTAGTTTTTCCCCCTCAAAGTGGAGGGCATCTGGAGTCGTTCACGTCAGACTCCCGCCGCAGCGAGGTCGGAGAATTTGGTGCCCAGGCAAATCTCCATTCACTGCAGCGGGATGGGGAAATCGCGCCAGCGTGAATGCTGGTAACACTCTGGCCAGGGACTGTGACGACCTTGCCTCACCTTACTATTACAAACAGCCACATCTGCACTATTCTGTGTGACAGAGAGTGGCAGTTTGGCCTATCTCTCCTATCCCATTCTTCCTGCGATCTGCCAGATTCATTTCACTTCCTTTGCTCTGCACCGTTCCAATATTCTTCTCACCTCTTTTCTCATTGCCCGACCAGCTTGTGACTGATGCTGCTTCCTCCAAAACAGCCTAGCCTCCAATCCAAGTGTTTATTTTAATTTCCTTTCCAAATGAGCTCCGTGGGAATTGAAGGAAAAGCATCCCCATCCAATACCCATAGATTTTCTTCTTGCATTTGGACCAGTTATTCACTCACTTCACTTAAACTTCGGATTGCAAGGTTCTAGTTTATGGTAATAATTTCTGCATCGCTGCCTGTGACACTGTGGAATGCCTTATCCTTCAACTCAAAATGAGGAACACAATGTGAGATTCACTCATTATGATTATGAAGAGTGCAGGACAGGCTATTATAATGATAATTCAATCCGCCCATTTCATTATGTTGAATGGTATGAATTATCACCATGATTAAATGGACGGAATAATTTTCCTCGTGGAGTTGATTTCCATGAGCGGTTTAGACGCGCCGGATATTTAAGGCCAGCGCAGCTGCCACTTTCGCTGAGTGATCTGGCGAGTGGCGGGCCAAGCTTGTAATTGAGGACCCGCAGTTGCTGCGCTCAGTACACAGATGGTTAAACAATAGCAATGACAGCAGCTCCTTGGCTGCAAACTGGCCTGAGCAGAGTCTCAGCCAGTGAGCAGGCATTTCCCCCAGGGCTCAACAGCAACAGACACAGTGTCTGCAGACAGCCGCATCCATGGTCTGCGATGATCACATGAGATCAGAAGGATCAGCCACAGTCTCTGAAAAGGCCACAGAGGCATTTATTATGAAGAGGCTGTTATTTGTCACAAACACAGACATCTCAAGACCTAATCATCGGAGAATGCTGCTGGAGGAACATCCCTATCATGAAGAAAAATGCTGACAATGTAAATAGTGCAAGTAGCACAGGGGCAAGCACTTACTTTGTTCTCGATTGGAGAGTGCCTGTTTTGAGCTGGGTTTGATTTTCACCGACTCTCTTTTTTAACTCCTTTCTGCTAAATACAGAATTTTCCAGAATTTCAAAGAGAAAAATATTGCATTTCCGTAGCGCCTCTCATGACCAAAGTGATTGACAGTCAGTGGAATACCTAGTGCAGTCACTGTTGTAACGTAGACAACGTGGCAGCCATTGGTAGCGTAGTGGTATGGTTGCTGGGCTAGCAATCCAGGAACCCGCGGGTTCGAATCCCACTATGGTAGATGGTGAAATTTGAATTCAATGGAATTCTGGAATCGAAAGTCTAGAATCCCTACAGTGCAGAAGGAAGCCATTTGGCCCATCAATCCTGCACGGAAAACAATTCCACCCAGGCCCTATCCCCGTAACCCAACATACTTACCGTGCTAGTCCCCGACACAAAGGGAGAATTTAGCATAGCCAATCAACCTAACCCGCACATCTTTGGACTGCGGAGGAATCTGGAGCACCCCAAGGAAACCCATGCAGACACAGGAAGAATGTGCAAACTCCACACAGACAATCATCTAATCTTGGAATCGAACCCGAGTTCCTGGCGCTGTGAGGCAGCAGTGCTAACCACTGTGCCACCGTGCCACCCTAAATGTTGACCATGAAACCATTTGGTTCACTAATGCCCTTGGGGGAAGGAAACCTGGTCTGGCCTACACCTGACTCCAGATCCACATTGACTCTTAAACTGCCCTCTGAAATACTGCTTCTCAATTCATGGGCAATTCGAGATGGCCAATAAGTGCTGGCACAACCAGCGATGCCCACGTTCCCTTGAATGGATTGAGACATAAATCGTGTACAACAAGCTCCCACAAGTGTCGGGGGGTTAGCAGGCTAAGTACGTAGGATTACAGGTATAGGGCCTGGGTGGGATTGTTGTTCGTGCATACTCGATGGGCCAAATGGCCTCTTTCTTCAGTGTGTGGATTCTATGATTCTATGATAATGACCAGTTTTTATGATGTTGACTGACGGATTAAAAAAAGACAGGGAAATCTCCCACTGCTCTTCTTCGAAATAGTGAAAATATTCCACGTTAACCTGAAAGGGCAGAAGGTGTTTAATGTCTCATCTGAAAGATAAATCGCTGGAATATTCACCTCAGCTTTTGGCTTCAAGTCAATAAAATTATTGGAACCTGTTTATGGGTCCATCCTGATGGTTTCTGAGATAAAGAAAATACTTAAAAGTGGGTAACGGTTAAATACTATTTTCATCCGACAACTTGCCAACAAAAAGCTATTCCCTCATCAGGGTGAGCTAATTATTGAAGGCCCTGCTCAATGAGCTGCCATTTTATGGGAACAGATTGTTTTTTTTCCTCAACATGTTCCCCTCCCATCCTGTCTGGATGCTGTGACTCAGGAGTGAGAAAGTTTTGACATATTAAAACAAGGCATTGAAATGTTATTCCACAGGGATGCTGTTTGGGCCAACAGTTATGGTGGGAATATTCCAACTATTTCATGGCAGGGGCCACCACTGTGGGAGATTTGGAAACACAGCCAGAAGTCCATTGACTTAAGGAGGGACTTGGTGATGTCGGTGGCAGGTGTAGATGGAAAACCCCGCCGTATGCTTTCAGGCATATTGGCGGGATTTTCGGCTCCCCCTCGGCATGTTTTGTGGCGATTAAGATGGCCCGTCACTGGACGGCGGAAGGATCTTTCGGTCCCGCCACTGTCAACTGTTGGCCCAAACAGCATCCCTGTGGAACAACATTTCAATGCCTTGTTTTAATATGTCAAAACTTTCTCACTCCTGAGTCACAGCATCCAGACAGGATGGGAGGGGAACATGTTGAGGAAAAAAAACAATCTGTTCCCATAAAATGGCAGTTCATACCCTCCACAGCCGGGGAATCTGGGACCGGGTGAAAACACTGGTGAGACCAGGAGATCCTCCTGGCGGGAATGTCTGGAAAATCCCTCCCATCCACACTATTTTGTTTCTTAACTTGTGAGCAACATTCACAGTGGTTAGCACTGCTGCCTCACAGGGACCAGGGTTCGAATCCAGCCTCGGGTGACTGTCTGTGCGGAGTTTGCACGTTCTCCCCGTGTCTGCATGGGTTTCCTTCGGGTGCTCCGGTTTCCTCCCACAGTCCAAAGATGTGTAGGTTAGGTGGATTAGACAAGGTAAATGTACGGAGTTGCGGGGATAGGGCGAAGGAATGGCCCGAGGTAGGGTGCACTTCCAAATGGCCTCCTTCTGCACAGTAGGGATCCAATGGGAGCATTTCTGACAACCAAAGTGTATCTCTTAATGACTTGATTTGATTTATTATTGTCACATGTATTAGCATACAGTGAAAAGTATTGTTTCTTGCGCGCTATACAGATAAAGCATACCGTTCATAGAGAAGGAAATGAGAGAGTGCAGAATGTAGTGTTACAGTTATAGCTAGGGTGTAGAGAAAGATCAACTTAATGCAAGGTATGTCCTTTCAAAAGTCTGATGGCAGCAGGGAAGAAGCTGTTCTTAAGTCGATTGGCACGTGACCTCAGAATTTTGTATCTTTTTCCCGATGGAAGACGGTGGAAGAGAGAATGTGGAGTCCTAATTATGCTGGCTGCTTTGTCGAGGCAGCGGGAAGTGTAGGCAGAGTCAATGGATGGGAGGCTGGTTTGCAAGATGGATTGGGCTACATTCACGACCTTTTGTAGTTTCTTGTGGTCTTGGGCAGAGCAGGAGCCATACCCAAGCTGTGATACAACCAGAAAGGATGCTTTCTATGGTGCATCTGTAAAAGTTGGTGAGAGTCATAGCTGACATGCCAAATTTCCTTAGTCTTCTGAGAAAGTAGAAGCGTTGGTGGGGCTTTCTTAACTATAGTGTCAGCATGGAGGGACCAGAACAGGTTGTTGGTGATCTGGACACTTAAGAACCTGAAGCTCTCAACCTTTTCTACTTCGTCCCCATTAATGTAGACTGGGGCATCTTCTCCTCTATGCTTCCTGAAGTCAATGACAATCTCCTTCATTTTGTAAACATTGAGGGAGAAATGGTTGACGCCGCACCAGTTCACCAGATCCTCTATTTCATTCCTGTACTCTGTCTCGTCCTTGTCTGAGATCCGACCCACTATGGTGGTGTCATCAGCAAACTTGAAAATCAAGTTGGAGAGGAATTTGGCTGCACAGTCATGGGTGTATAAAGAAGTGTTTTATCTGAAATATTTAAATAGATTTAAACACAACATTGCTAAGTTGAATTTTGATAACTGCTTTTATTAATTTAACAACATTTTTGCTCGTGACATCTTGCAGAGTACCGTCCTTTTATTTACCCCGTGGGCCCATACTTGAACAAAACCCTGAAAATCAGATTGAGATTGTCCATTATGAATTTTTATTAATTCATAATAATTAGACTCCCAGGCTAGCGACACAGACCCTCGCCAGCTATGGCAAAGTCTGCAAGACATAACAGGCTACAAGATGATGGTCGTCTCCTTGATCAAATAGGGACCTCAGATTATTGTAAAGAGAGGTTGAAGATGTCTGTGAATACCTCCACCAGCTGATCTGCACAGGATCTGAGTGCACGTCCAGATCCCTCATCCAAGCCTCTGTGGGTTGACCTTTGAGAAAACTGCTCTGACATCTGCAATGGTGACCCCAGATACAGGTTCATTCAGGGCTTCCAGGATGGAGGGCATGCTCTCGCTGACCTTTCTCAAAACGGGCATAGAATATATTGAGCTCATCAGGGAGAGGCACTTTGGAGCTGGCGATTTTACATGTCTTCATCTTGTAGCCTGTTATGTCTTGCAGACTTTGCCATAGCTGGCGAGGGTCTGTGTCGCTAGCCTGGGAGTCTAGCTTGGTCCGGTACTGTCTTTTGGCATCATCGATGGATCTCCTTATATCATATCTGGCTTTCTTGTATAGGCCAGTGTCGCCTGACTTGAACACCTCAGACCTGGACTTCAGCAAGCAGTGGATATCCCTGTTCACCCATGGTTTCCAGTTGGGAAACACGCAGATTTGCTTTTTTGGCACACAGTCTTCTACACACTTACTAATGAAGTAAGTTCCTGTTGTGGCATACTCGTTCAGGCTGGTCGCAGAGTTTTTAAGTGCTGACCAGTCCACTGACTCCAAGCAGCCCCGTAGGCGACCATCCAATTCCTCAGACCAACATTGCACGACTTTCTTTGATGGATTCTCCCACTTCAGTTTTTGCTTGTAAGCCGGGAGCAGGAGCACAGCCTTGTGGTCTGATTTGCCAAAGTGTGGGCGGGCGATAGAGCAGTAGGCATGTTTTATATTTGTGTAGCAGTGGTCCAGGATGTTTGGGCCTCTGGTGGAGCAGGAGATGTGTTGGTGGTAACTTGATAGTACGCTCTTGAGCTTGGCCTGATTGAAGTTCCCGGCCACGATGAACAAGGCCTCGGATCTAGCAGTAAGATCTTGCAGTCACATATTTGGAATATATCAGAGGAATTAACAATCACCCTATTTGCACACTTGCACAGATTATTCTACTTTGTTGACAAACAAGTAACCAACACACCAAATATAATAGGAATGTTCCTGATCATCCCCAGTGAGCAAGTTGGGTGGGAACGAGACAATGTTCTTCACAAGTTATCCTGCCATCTCCCCCTCATCAGCCAGCGTACATTAGGCCACTGGCATTCACACTCTGGACTGACCCATCATGGGCATTTAAATAACTGGCATCAAGGAAGTGCTCCCATGTCATAAGTCACCTACTTTGAGGCTGGAGCGGGAGGGTAATATTTTGGAAAAAAACAAACACTCCATTCTAATAAAATGGAAGTTTGCAGATCAGCAACACCAATCATTATTTCACTCTGATCACAGAATCCCTACAGAGCAGAAGGAGGCCATTGGGCCCATCGAGTCTGCACTGACAACAATCCCACCCAGACCCTACCCCCCCTAACCCCATGCATTTATCCTGCTAACTCCCCTGACACTGAGGGGCAATTTAGCATGATCATTCCACCTAATTTGTACATTTTTGGATTGTGGGAGGAAACCGGAGGAGCCGACACTGGGAGAACAAGCAGGCTCTGCACAGACAGTGACCCAAGGCTGGAATTGAACCCGGGTCCCCGGCGCTGTGAGGCAGCAGTGCTAACCACTGTGCCACCATCCCCTCCACCCACCTCCCCGCCCCCCCCCCCCCTCCCCCCCCTCCCCCCGCCATTCCCTGCTGAGGGAATAACATTTTGTTGGCAGCTTCATGGGCTAACAGGAAGTGACTTTATATAAACATGGAATCAGCTGCTCGTACGAGGGGAGTTATTTACATAGCCGCACAGCAGGTCCGTCAACAACTTTGAGCTGATTAGAGTTTCAGTGTTCACATTATTTTTTTTCTCTTCTGTAGTGAGAGCTTCAAGGAAAATCTGAACCATTGCTGGATGTGGTTGGAGAATCCTCCGACTGAAAATGATTTTTTTTTCCAAAGAAAGTTGAATCAATCACTGACAACCATCAAAGTCTTGGCCTTGTCGTGCTACGGGACAGCTGGCTATTCTTCCTGAAGTGAAAGTTACCGTCTCACATTGGTCTGCCAATGCTGCTCAATCCTGCTAAAACACTCATCCACTCTGCCAAGAGCTGTTATGTTCGGATCAAGATTCTGCACGGATCAAGATTTCCAATGACTTCAGATAAAAACAACTGATTTGAAATCCCCTGCAGCACAGTCCATTTAAATAATTCATTTATCCATCATGCAGAGAGCACTGAATCATTAAATTCACTACAGTCCAGAAAGAGGTCATTCGGCCCATCGAGCCTGCACCGTCACCAATCCCACCCAGGCCTTGTAAACCCCACACATTTACCCTGCTAATCTCACTGACACTAAGGGACAATTTAGCATGGCCAATCCACCTAACCCACACATCTCTGGTGTGTGGGAGGAAACCGGAGCACCCGGAGCAAACCCACGCAGACATAGGGAAGAACATACAAACTCCACACAGACAGTCACCCGAGGCTGGAATTGAACCTAGATTCCTGGGACTGTGGGGCAGCAGTGCTAACCACTGTGCCACCACTGAGAGAAGCGTTTCCCCCAAAACCTCTGGAACATATTGCTCCTTCCAAGTGGAAGTGGTGGAAGCAGGCATGTTAGCAATATTCAAGGTATATCTTGATAGACAGATGAACAGGAGGTGAACAGAGGGATAGGGCCGCAATTCTCCCATGAAATTCTAATGGACAAAAGTATATTCCATTCATTCCCGCTACTTAAAATATAAAAAGAATCCTGCCCTTTCCATCGCCTCACTCTAAAGTCAGGAAACCATCATTATTTCAAACAACAAAGAACAATACAGCACAGGAACAGGCCCTTCGGCCCACCATTCCCACTGAATTGGCGGGAAAACTGTTCCAGATCCCAAGTGTTTTGTCAGTTCAGATTCTCACTCGAATCTCCACACTCTGTGCAACGCAGAGGTCTCAATCATGAATCTCATTAAAAACCCAGGGGGGCAAGGCCTATTCACGCCTGACAGTTCTGGAACTCTGCGCATGCGCAGTGGTCCCGATCTGTCAGTCTCCCCGGGACCAGCGCACTGCTGCCCCTCCAGCCCCCTCCATGCCCCCACAACAATTCCTGGGCCAGCCCTGACCCCCCCCCCCTCCCCCCCGCCCCAGAGCGCCCCGATGTCCAGTCCCCCTTCCCCCTCCCCCAGCAGTGGCGATCCCCCCACACCCTCACCCCAGCAGACCGCCCCCCCGCCGGGTCAGACTCTCCCCCAGGAGGCAGGGCTCCCCCGGCAGACCAGCCCGCCCCAGCCCGCCCCCATCGCTGCCCTCCCTCCATCCCAGACTGATCCCAATCCAGAGTGGCAGCGGGACCCCCTCACATCCACCAATCGCCCCTAGGCCCTGCCCACAATAGGTCCTGCCCCCTTGGCATTGCCCGATGCCCGGTGGACAATGCCAAGGTTCCCCTGGGCATGGGCACTTTGCCCCTTGGGCACTGCCAGAGTGCCCAGGCCCAGGGGGCACCACACCCCCACCGTCCGAATCCCTGGGGGGGCCAGATTGTCCCCCCTTCATTGGGGCAGGGCCTCCTGCTCATTCCCCGAACGTGAGGGGCTAGTCTGAACCCCGCCGGAATGAAGTGCTCCTGGCGGGGTGGGAGTTTCAATCGGGACCGGTAAGTTCCTGATAATTACATTCAAACTACATTTAAAACATATTAAAATTACTCACTTGCCTTCCCGCTGGTTTCCAGCATGGTCTGGCCTGCGACTGTTCATTGGCTCTGGGAGATGCGCATGCGTTCCTGGCACATGCGCAAATCCCGGAACAAGGCTGGCGACGCGCATCTCCCAGCCCGACCCGCCAGAAAAGTTGGGGGTCACGATGGGAGAATCGCCCCCCATGTATTGGGTCAGGCTTGGTGGGCCGAAGGGCCTGTTCCTGTGCGGTATTATTCTTTGTTCATTATTCTTTGAAGTATTGGTGGTTTCCTGACTTTAGAGTGAGACATTAATGCTGGGCTAACTGTGTAACATGCGATGAAAAGGGCAGGATTCTTTTACTCTTTTAAAGGGTGGGAATGAATGGAATATACTTTTGTCCATTAGAATTTCAGGGGCAGATCAGAAGGATTGGTCTGCAAAAGTGTTGTGCCCCCAGAAACTTGGGCAGACACTGTCACAAAAATGAATGCCCATTTCAGTAAAAAGGGAACTGTACATGTGGTAGAATGTCCTGAAATCTGGGGATAATTAAAGATTGGAAAACATCCAGTGATACAAATCAATGGATCTCCAGCAGCTTTGGATGAGGGTATGGCATCTTCATGGGTAAATTTTGTAGACCAACATTTCAAGCCGCCTGGATTATTTCACTGGAAGATGTGTTCAAATCTCACCAAGGCAGTTTGAGAGTATAAAGTCAATTTTAAGGCAGAAAGTGGTCATGAGGCTATCAGACACTTAGACATTAAGAACTATACTTTCATAGACTTTCATAGTGCAGAAGGAGGCCTTTCAGCCCATCAAGCCTACACCAACAATAATCCCACCAAGGCCCTATCCCCGCAATCCCACTTATTTACCCTTCTACTCCCCTGACACTAAGGGACAATTTAGCATAGCCAATCCACCTAACCTGCGCATCTTTGGACTGGTCGTTTAATTTTCCAGCTCCACTCTCACTCTAGCCTTCCTGTCCTCAAACTCTGACACCGTTTCAATGAAGCTCAATTGGGAACTCAAGATACAAGTCATTTGATCTCTCAATTAGGCATTTTCCAACTTCCGCACTCAACACTGACTTCAACAATTCTAGGTCAGAACCATTGCTCCCACTTTTTAAACAGCAGTTGCTGGCAACAATTTTGCTTTTATCATTTTCAGTCCATCTTTTTTTTCTTAAAAATTTGTCCCGTTATAATCTTTCTACCATCCTCCTTTTAGTCATTTAATCATTCCTGTCTTCCACCCCATCACAGATACCCCCCTCAGTTCTTTCTATCTCCCCCCGCCACTTTGGCCAGAATTTACACCCCCATTCACATCCAGTCCACCAACGGTGCACCCCTGCTATTGGTTTCCCAGCGACCTGGGGTGCATTCAACAGAAAACAATGTTGAAAATGGCGGAACCAGAAGATTCAGTCGCCGGCCAATGGTGGGGGATCTCCATCGCTGTGAAACATGTGGCTGGCTGTGAGGAAAATCCCACCCATTGTGCTTGCTGAAGATCTGTTACGTCTCTAATGGTTTGTGATTCTGATGAAACGCCATTGGCTTGAAACATTGGGCGTGATTCTCTGGCCTCCGTGTTACGTCTTTCTCACGGCGGGAGGTGGCCGGTGATGGGAACTTCTGGTCCCGCCGCTGTCAGTGGAATTTCCCATTGACTCCACCTCACACCATCGGGAAACCCAGTCATTTTTATCCCTTCTGGGAGAGAAGTCCAATTCAAGATTGCATCTTTAGTTATTGTTGTTGGGAGGCTGAGCAATAGAAGTGGCCTGTTAAACAAATTATGAGCAACTTAAAGAATGACTAACTATTCATGACTAACTGGTGTGGCATGGTTTTGATGCCATTACATGATGTAGTGGGAACTCGCTTGGCACTAATTTGGCCTGGTTGATGTTTAACTGGTCTTCAAATCCTCTGGTGATTCACTGCATAGTTTTCTACCCTCTGCTTACTGACCTGAAAGGATGGTCTTCAGTTCAATCCATACATCTAATATGATGTAAGAATCAGCAGAGTTGTATTTTTTTCTGTTTTCTCCCAGTTGGAGGACTCCCAAGCCATTTTGGAATTGGTTAAGAAAGTACAACTGAAATATTTCCTTTGAGGCCAGTAACCCTTCACCAGATTCCCTTTATTTACAAACTCTATTCCACTCATAGAGTGCTTCAGGTACAAAGTCAAAATAAGGAGTGTCAGTGGACCTGGCACTCCCATATTTAAATAGAATCATGGAATCCCTACAGTACAGAAGGAGGATACTTGGCAAATCGAGTCTGCACTGACCACAATCCCACCCAGGCCCTGTTCCAGTAACCTCAAGTATTTACCCCGCTAATCCCCCTGACACTAGGGTCAATTTAGCATGGCCAATGAACCTAACCTGCACATTGTTGGACTTTGGATATACAGGTGAGGCTCCCTGATAGACCAGGCAATTATGACCTCAATCAGGGACATCTTTTAGCATTTTTTTTCTACAAGTAGGCTTAACACTGCAATGAAGTTACTGGTTGCCACGCTCCAGCATCTGTTCGGGTTACACTGTGGGAGAATTTAACATGGCCAATGCACCTAACCAGCACGTCTTTCAGACTGTGAGATGAAACCGGAGCCCCCAGAGGAAACCCACACAGACAAAGGGAGAACGTGCAGACTCCACACAGACAGTGACCCAAGCCGGGAATCGAACCCGGGTCCCTGATACTGTGAGGCAGCAGCGCTAGCCACTGTGCCACCGTGCTGACCTCAATCAGCGAGATCCAAGAGGCCAACCTCACCTGCCTCGTTGAAGTCATTACAATAACATTATGTCAATCAGAAATTAGAGACTTTGAAACATGGGCTTAAATTTCTTGGATGTTGGAGTTTCCCATCGCACCATCCAAAGAGTGGGCGGGGAACACATTCCCCCCTGACAGTGCTGGTCCCACAGCTGCTTCACACTCGAATGAGCGTGAAGTATCCGCAGGCAGGACTTCCAGCCCTCATTCAGAAGGCTGACCCACATTCGAGAGCTGTCAGCCAATCCCTGCACACTGGACTTAGGAGGAATTTCCAGAAGATTAAAATTTATTTGTTTATTAAAAAAGTTTATTTATTTATTAGTCACAAGTAGGCTTACTTTCAAAAAGCAATGAAGTTACTGTAAAAATCCCCGAGTCACCACTCTCTGACACCTGTTTGGGTATACTGAGGGGCAATTTAGCATGGTCAATTCACCTAACCTGCACATCCTTGGACTGTAGGAGGAAACTGGAGCGCCCGGAGGAAACCAACGCACTCACAGGGAGAATGTACAAACTCCACACAGACAGTGACCCAAGCTGGGAATTGAACCTGGGTCCCTGGCACTGTGAGGCAGCAGGCTAACCACTGTGCCACCGTGATGTCTGAGATTATGTTCCAGGAATGGAAGCCAGGTAAGTTTAAGGGTTCCCAGTGCGGGGAGAGTAGGAAAGACCTGTTGGGGTACAGGAGCTGCGGAAGCAAAGGGGGCGATCAGGGTATCTGGGGCAAAGCTGGGGAGGGAGTGAGGTTCAACAGTCACTGAACCTTAACATGGGGGAAGGGTTACCCACAAACAGAAGGGGGCTTCTGATGTAGGCTTCCCCCATTTCTGCCTGAGATTTTGGCTCAACCCTCTCCTACTGCCCTCCCAGGGCTGTCGCTGGGAGATCTCCAAACCCCTAGGGTCACATGACCTGTTCCCTTAAAGGGACTACGCCCCCCCCCCCCCCCCCCCCCAACATACATAACAGGCTTCCCCACTTCCCGCCTGTGACCTTGGCTCGGTTTTCTTTGGGCTTTCCCCACACCAGATAAAATCTTCATGCTAGCCTAAAAATTGAGGCTGGGGCTGGACAGGAAATGTCCATGAAGTGGTCATTAATTGATCATTGAAGGGCCTCAATTGTGATTTCCGTCCATGGCCTAGCTCGCCTCAGCTTAAAATCGCTGCATGGTCTGGGTGGGCGGGGTCCTGGATGGAATCCCGTTCATTCAATTTTGCCTACCCTCTCCCGCCCCACACCCCACCCGCCTAAACAATTGTTGGCGAGGGAGCCTAAAATACTGGCCATGTTCTGCGGAATTAAATTGAAAATCTGCTGAAGGTCAGAGACCCGAAATGCGCAGAAAAGACAAAACTCGATTTGAAGTGTCTCGAACTGCCAGTCAAATGAAATGGAGCCTCTAGAGTATTGAGGCTGAGGTTGTTTTATTAGGACGTACTTAAAAAAAACTACCTAAGGCACAGATTACCGAGATCTGCTTCATTAGGGAATGAGCACAATGAAAGAGGCTGACAGTCCCTCTGGATGGCCTAAAGTAGTCTTCGGGGTTACAGCGCAACAGAGAACATTCCAAACTTAATGCATTCTTCAGGAACTTATCAATGAGAAAAATCAAGAGACTTGGTGGCTGTCTGCAGACATTGCCTCTTATCCTTCATTTATCATTCTGCGCACTTCCTGTAAATGATTTCCAGGAGATTAAGTTAACATGCAAAGCTGAAGTTTACATTTGCCAGCCAAATCTACACTATCAGCTCCATTTCGTGACTTCAAAATGAGTAAATCATTCATCTCCACTCTCTGTCTTGAGTCTAAATAGTTTGATTGTCCTGATTTAAATGACTGAGAATCCATCCCGCCAACCAAATCTTTTAAGCGGTATTGAAAGTTTGATTGTTTCTCTTCCCCCCGTAGCTGCAGGCTCTTGGACTTGGAGATTTTAGAAATTGTCCTGTTTTCTGTGGACAGCTGTTAGCAATTCGCTCGCATTAGTGTCTTGTGTTTACTCTCGAGTCAGATCTCACTTAGATAAGCAGCCAAATATCTGGCAACATGACATAAAGGTTGTGGAGCTTGCAGCCATGGCAGTGAGCTACTTAGGAGGAAACTGAGAGAGATGGGTTCTTACTCAGTGGGGGCACGAACAGATGAGGAGCAGAGGTGAAGTAAAAATGCAGCTCAAAGGTATGGCGGAACAGGATCTAGAGGGCAAATGGCTACTAAGCTCCTAGATAAAGCATAGGATTGTTTTAAAGTTTATTTATTAATGTCACAAGTAGACTTACATTAACACTGCAATGAAGTTGCTGTGAAAATCCCCTAGTTGCCACACTCCGGCACCTGTTCGGGTACGCTGAGGGAGAATTTAGCATGGCCAATTCACTTAACCAGCATGACTTTCAGACTGTGGGAGGAAACTGGAGCACCCGGAGGAAACTCATACAGACATGCAGAGAAAATGCAGACTCTGCACAGACAGTGACCCAAGCCGGGAATCTAATCCAGGTCCCAGGCACCACTGTGTCACTGCATTCTCTTCAACTAGGAATTATTCCATGATTTAAGAAAAAAAATCAAGCATAGCCAGCAGTTACGATAGTGACTGGGTGTTACAACTCTCTGGTCAGTTATATGAAGCATAAGTTTGTGACTGTGAAGAGGAGATTGATTATGACACACCTGACACAATCTTTTCACAAATTCTAAGCAGCCAAGTTGCCACTTGAGCTTGATGACTGAATATACCTCATAATCCAGCTGCGGAGCTTTTAGCCCTTTTGTGTAAGAGCCCCAAGGAGATTACAGTTTACTGACTGATTATTCCAGTTGAGGGTGCCATATTCTATCATGGGAGGAATAGTTTGATTTACTTTTTTAATGGAGTTAGGTAAAACTGAGTGAAATAAACTTCAGAAGTAGTTGATTGCACATTACACACTCTGAATTACTTCTACATCCTTTAAGTCAAATTTTTCACATGGCGCAGAGTGGTGGCACGGTGGCACAGTGGTTACCACTGCTGCCTCACAGCAGTGAGGACTACGGCCTCACAGCGCCAGAGACCTGGGTTCAATTCTGGCCTTGGGTCACTGTCTGTGTGGAGTTTGCACATTCTCTGCATGGGAGAATGTGCAATAGATGGCTTTCCCTCCCAGCGGGATTTTCCAGTCCTTCCCACCAGTGGGATCCTACAGTCCTGCCGAAGGCCACATATGTGGCAGTTTCTCTGGCAGGGGGACAGGCACGCCATGCAAAATGCCATAGATATCAGCGGGACTGGAAGATCGCCTTTGGCAGTCAATGTGAACTGTCTTTGCCACCAGAAAACGCACCACAGGGGAGCCAGGAAATCCCACTCTCCGAGATCCTACCTGCCCAAATTAAGGCCCTTAAGTGGCCACTGAAGGATCTTTTCCCACCCAGCCTCAATCATTAGGATGCCATGTGCTGGATAGCTCTGGATGTGAAACAGAAATATTTTCAATCCTCTATCTTGGGCAGGAAGGCAGTGGGGGTGCGGGAGGGAAAGTGGGGGGGGGGGGGGGGGGGATGGGGGCAGATACATGTTGATTGGAAGCCCACTTCAGACTGAGGATACCCTTCCCTCAACTCTCAAGAATCAGACACCCCTGGACCTCCCTCCTCCTCTGGCCTATCTCTGACAATCCAATCATTCCCCTTGCGACCGCGTAGAAGTCCCCTCAACTCGCCCAGATCCCTACCACTTACCTTGGCCTCCCTGTCCCAACATTTAGTTCCAAGCACAGCGCTGTAGTGCCTCTTCCGGCCACTGCAGCGCTGTGCTTGGATACAAGCTGGAGATCCGTTGGCCAATTTGCTGGGCTGACAGCTCTTTAAGGCAAGACTTTCTGACAAGTGAGGATGAAGTCCTGCCTGCTGACAATCGTCACTCAATAAAAAGGCAAATGTCTGTCACAGGCGGTGACAATGCATTCCCCACCAATCCCCTCACAGGAAGTGCCTCTCCTGGTCGAGCCCCGCCATCCAAAGAATTCAGGCCCCTGTAATTGTGAATTCCACAATCCAACCATTCTATATAATGAAGTTTCTCCTGAATTCCGTACCGAATTTATTCACAACTGTCCTATATTTATAGTTCTCTTTAGATCTCGTTCCCCCTTGCAAGTAGAAACATCTTCATAACAACTGTCTTAACAAACCCTTTTTTAATCATAAAACCTCTATCAGATCACCCTTTTGCAAGAAAGACCTCCAGCATGCTCAATTATTTCTGATACATATAGACTTCCAGTTTTGGTATCATCTCGTAAATCTCTTTGCACCTTCTCCAGTGTTTCTGTATGGAGACTGAGGCTGAACTTTAGTCTGAGCGTGGAAGAGCATTTTGTTGCGCAAAAACGTTTAATTTTTTTGAGAGGAAATCCAATTTTCCTCCACATTCTTGACTCGAGTCCATTTTCCTCTGGACTTCTTGCAGGCTGGGAATGTTTAGTGCACAAAATCCACGCCTACCCACTCCCACTGAGGTCAGGTTTTCCGTTTTAAATTGGGGATGAATTTCAGATTTCCTCCTCCACGCCATTTTCATTATTTAGTGATTTTGGAAAGCAGGTCAGGTTTGAGAGTACATGAAAAAAATGCAGAGGAATCAGAAACATTCCAAAAAGTAAATATAAGGTGTTTTAATACCTTCCAATTTCACTCTTCAGTGCTGTATTGCAACGTGGATGTGTTTTAATTCAATAATTCCTCAGGGATCTGTCCTGCAAAGGTTAGTTGACCCGTACATAGGCCAGCATTGCATTATTGGCCACATGCATTACAGTACTTACCCAATGGAAAAAGTAACAAAATGCAATGAAAAATGTTTCAAAATGTCCGGTCAGCTTGTGATGTCATCATTTGTAGTTGGATTTGAATACAGTAAAACAAAGCCACTTTCGACACACCAACAAAATCTAACTGCCCACCCCCATTCATTAATTGGCAGGCACTCTGCTTTGGAATTGAAATCTTCTGTCCTTTCAATCTCAGAGAGGATGCTATTGTTTGGGCAGTTGTGACCATGGTGCTAACAAATACTTGGCTGATTTTCAAATGCTATTGATTGTCAGTGTTCCTTGCATCAGAGAAGAAATTACAGTTTTAAGAGGATTTAATACCAAATTGTGCCTTTGATATGGTTTCTGGTTTGTTACCACAGGCTACTAGGATTACGAGTATTGCAATTTTTTTCACATAGCATTTTTTCTCAGTATCAATGATAATGTGTGGGATGGAGGTTTTTATTAAATGATGAGAGGTTTATTTAGGAATGAAAAATATTTTCCATTGAAATCTTATGGAATCTGAGGAAAGTACATAGCGGATAATGGGCGAGTTGCTATATGGAGGGTATATGGGGATACATGGATGGGATGTTGGAGTACAGGAGAGGTGGGCGAGAAGAGTGAGGGACATGATGGGTGAGATTTAGGGAGCTTTTAAACAATGCTAGGAGCTATGCTGCTGTGGTTGAAAAGTGAGGTAGACTTCTCACCAGCCCACTTCTGATTTGCACCACTGGTTCGCAGCTTGCAAACTGCATTGTAATCCCGAATCCAGCAGGAGAAGACAAAAATCCTGGGCAAAGTCGCATGTCAATCAAGAGTGCAGTTTGCAAGTCACAAAATGGCCCAATGCTCAAAATGGTCTCCAAAGAGGAAAAAGCAGCCGAGAGCTCCAATTGTGTTCTAACCAAGGTTCTGCACCATTGTAGCATCAATTTTCTGCTTTTCAATTCAATTTCTCTCCATGAACCCTAGTGCTTAGTTTGTTTTCTTATGGCCTTATTAACCTGCTATTCAACTTCAAATGATTCACATAGGCCTCTGCTCCTCTACCTCATTTTGCCTTTCAGGTCAGGACCCTGCCTTTGGGGTTAAATGAGGTTACAAACTCACCCCATGTTGGAAACAGTTATCTACCAGTAACCTTCCCCAAATTTCCCATTTATTGAATACAGGACAGGCACAACGTCGAATTAAGGATGGGAAGGTGATCTCTCAAAGCTGGAGTACTAATCCTGAATGAGCAGCAACTTACAGTTCAGGTAAGAGAGCGAGGACACCACCATTTTGAAATGCCAACTCTGCACAATTTAAAAGTATTCCATTAAAAATAGACTCTGTAGCCTGGCCACCAATGTCGAGGAAGACCAAATCGTTGAGGGCAGTTGACAGTGAGGTGAATGACAAACACCACTCCTTTGCCACAGGCTCCAAGATCCAGGCCAAGATGTGGGCAGCATGTTGGCACAGTGATCAGCACTGCTGCCTCACAGCCCCAAGGAACCAGGTTCAAATCCCGGCTTGGGTCACTGTCTGTGTGGAGTCTGCACGTTATCCCCGTGTCCGCGTGGGTTTCCTCCACTGTTCTGGTTTCCTCCCACAGTCCGAAAGATGTGCTGGTTAGGTGCATTGGCCATGCTAAATTCTCCCTCAGTGTACCCGAACAGGCGCCGGAGTGTGGCAACTTGGGATTTTCACAGTAACTTCATTGCAGTGTTAATGTAAGCCTACTTGTGACACTAATAAATAGACTTCATTGGTAGTATTTATCTTTTCTGTTATTTCTTCAAAGAATTCGATAAGATGCATCAAGCATTATCTTCCTTTTTGAAATCCGTGGACTGGGATTTCCCTCCCTCTGTGTGGCGTGTCCTGCAGTGGTGGAGTGTGGCTCGCCAGCGGGATCTTCTGGGTGCACCATTGTCAACGGGGTTTCCTGTTAAACGCACACCTCAACACTGTGAAATCTGCGGTGGGGGTGCGCCGTTGGCGGGAATGTAAGATCCCGCCAACGTGAATGGCTGGAAGATACTGCCGCTATGACCATTCGTTATCATATTTTCAGCTTCAAGCTGTTTTCTAGTACATCGTTGAGAAATGATATCTTTCCTCCCAGTGACATTAAACTGCATTGGCCTATAGTTCCCTGGACTTGTTCTACCTTTTAAAATAACATTATGACTTGTTGTATGATTAGCTCAATGAAAAGAATAAATGCATTTTAAAACACTAACTATTGTGCCTCATTGATGTCGAGAAAGAGATATCAATCCTTAAGAAAGAAGGCAATGACTGCTGAAGCACCATGCAGAATATCAAATACAACTAGAAAGTTAAAATGGCCGAATGCCTTTGTGACACAGACAATGGGGAGATAATATCACTTACAATTTAACATTGAAACTAGAAGCAGGAGCAGGCCAATTTAATTCAATCTCCTGATTCCCCCTTTCTCCCATATTCCTTGATCCCTTTAGCCCCAAGAGCTACATCCAATTTCTTCTTGAAATCAGACAACGTTTTGGCCTCAACTGCATTCTGTGGTAGTGAATTCCACACATTCACCACCCTCTGGGTGAAGAAATTTCTCCTCACCTCAGTTCTAAAAGGTTTATCCTCAAAATATGATCCCTAGTTCTGGGCTCTCCCACCATTGGGAATGTTCTTTCTGTATCTACCTTGTCTAACCCTGTTAGAGTTTTATACGTTTCTATGAGATCCTCTCTCACTCTTCTAAACTCCAGTGAATATAATCCTAACCAACTTAATCTCTCCTCATATGACTAGACCTGCCATCCCAGGAATCAGCCTGGCAAACCTTCGCTGTACTCCCTCTATAGCAAGGACATCCTTCCTCAGATAAGGACACAAAAACTGCAACACCGATACTTCAGGTGTGGCCTCACCAACAGCCTATACGATTGCAGCAAGACATCCCTACACCGATACTCAAATCCTCTCGCTATGAAGGCCAACATGCCATTTGCCTGCTTTACTGCCTGCTGTACCTTCGTGCTTACTTTCTCGTTGAGTATCCACCTTTTTCAATTTATACCCATTCAAGTAATAGTCTGTCTTCCTATTATTGCTACCAAAGTGGATAACTTCACATTTACCCATATTATACTGCATCTGCAATGCATATGCCCGTATGCTCAGCCTGTCCAAATCACGCAGTGGAGATGCCGGCGTTGGACTGGGGTGAACACAGTAACCTAAAACAGCTCTGCATTCTCCTCACAGCTCACCCTCTCACCCAACTTTGTACCATCTGAAAACTTGGAGATAATATATTTAGTTCCCTCTTCCAAATCATGAATATATAATGTAAACAGTTGGGATCCGAGCACAGATCCCTGCGGAAGTCCACTAGCCACTGACTGCCAATCAGAAAAAGACTCATTTATGCCAACTCTTTGCTTCCTATGTGCTAAACAGCTTTCTATCCATCTCAAGACATGACCTGCAATCCCATGTGCTTAACATTACATAGTAGTCTGTTATGTGAGACCTTGTCGAAAGCCTTCTGAAAGTCTAAATAAATCACACCCACTGGTTCTCCTCGGTCAACTCTACTCGTTACATCCTATTCCAATTCCAATAGATTCGTCAAACATGATTTCCCTTTTGTAAATCCAGGCTGACTTTGTCTGATTATACCACTGCCTTCCAAATGCTGAGTTATGAAATCCTTGATAATGAACTCTAGCAACTTTCCCAGTACCGACGTTGGATACTGGTCTATAGTTCCCTGTTTTCTCTCTAACTCCCTTTTTGAATGGCAATTTAAACCATTTGCTCCATGATTTGTAACTTCACTTGGGTTTATCTCATCCATGGTACCTTGCATTGCTATGCTAACTATTGTTGCCCTCCCTTTGCTTTTCTGTGGTTCTTTCTACTGATCTGTGACAGCATTTTCCCAATTTGCTTCCAGCTAAATGCTAAGATTTCTAACAGTAGTTGCGTTCTTTCTCCCATGGTTTCACACTAAAGCTGTGAGCTTGACAGCAGGTACTAAAAATAGGTGATAAGAGTGGCCAGTAAAGAATTAGTTGTTGGAGACTGTTAAGAGAGATCGCTGAGGTCAATAGTAATCAGAGAGGCCCTGGAGGTCAGAATCAATGGTGCAAGTGCAGGGCAGAGCTGTCTGTTTAGTACTGATAACTAGTTTTTAAAAAAAGCTGGATAAATCTGACAGCTCTCACATCGATCACAGAGCAAGGAATCTATTAAAATTATGTGAATGTCATGTAGTGGGTACACATTAATACCGGGAGCACTGAAACACATTGCAAATATCAATTCCTGCTTCTTCAGAAACTGCGCTTTTCAAAAATGGCTAGTCACAAGCTCTTTAACGTTGTGCTTGGAATACAAAAATACAATGTAAACCCATTCTTCATAAATGGACTGTAACCTTATCACATGTAGATCACAGAATCATAGAATCCCCACATGCAGTAAGAGGCCATTTGGCCCATCAAGCCTGCCCCGACAACAATTCCACCCAGATCCTATCCCAATAATCACCCCCCTAGTTTCCCTGACACTAAGGGACAATTTAGCACGGCCAGTCCACCTAACCTGCACATCTTTGGACTGTGGGAGGAAACCGGAGCAGCTGGTGGAAACCCATGCAGACACAGGTAGAATGTGCAAACACCATTGGGTGGCACCGTGGCACAGTGGTCAGCACTGCTGGCTCACAGGGCCAGGGACCCGGGTTCAATTCTGGCCTCGGTCACTGTCTGTGTGGAGTTTGCACGTTCTCCCCATGTCTGCGTGGGCTTCATCCGGGTGCTCTGGTTTCCTTCCACATTCCAAAGATGTGTGGGTTAGGTGATTGGCCATAGTAAATAGACCCTCGTGTCAGGGGGATTAGCAGGGTAAATGTGCAGGGTTACGGGAATGGGGCCTGGGTGAGATTGTGGTCAGTGCAGACTCGATAGGCCGAATGGTCTCCTTCTGTACTGTAGAGACTGTATGGTTCTATTCTATGATCACACAGACTGTCACCCAAGGCCAGAATTGAACCAAGGTCCCTGGTACTGTGAAGCAGCGCTACTTAACCACATGTAGCACAGAAAAACTCTGTCGCTCTTACATTTTAAAGGATGTTCTCTCATATTCTGATAAAGTTACTTCTTAGACTTCTCGAAAAAAATTAACAATATGCAGTTTGTGACCTATCCCAGATATTTACCAGAGTATTATGATAGTTATATCTCGATCTTCCTCAAAGGCTTGCAGATTCTTTTTTCACTTGTTAAATATGAATTGCAATTTAAATAATGAATCAGGTCGGCTGCTTAGCTATATCCAGCATAATTCATTGCTAATCTTCCCATTTAAACTTCAGATCTAAATTCTATTTGATTTGATTTGATTTATTATTGTTGCATGCACTGGGATACAATGAAAAATATTGTTTTTTGCAGGCGACAAAACATGCTGTTTATAGAGTACATAGGGGAGAAGGAAAGGAGAGGGTGCAGAATATAGTGTTGCAGTTGCAGGTAGGGTGAAGAGAATGATCAGCTTAATGTATGTTAGGGCAACTCAAAAGTCTGATCGCAGCAGGAAAGAATCTGTTCTTGAGTCGGTTGGTTCGTTTCTCAAACCTGTATCTCTTTCCATCACTGATTATGGTCTGTAGGTTAGGAAGTCTAGGACCCATTCGGAGAGACCTAGGCCACGGAGTTTGGAGATAAGTTTTGTTGGGATAATGGTGTTGAAGGCTGAGCTAGTCAATAAATAGGAATCTGACATTAGCGTCTTTGTTATCCAGGTATTCCAGGGATGAGTGCAGGGCCAGGGAGATGGCGTCTGCTGTGGACCTGTTGCAGCAATAGGCGAACTGTAATGGATCCAGGTAATCTGGGAGACTTATAAATCCTTTCAACTGAGTCAGTGCTTTGCAGTTTGTGACCATCATTACTTGTCGGGGAATCATATTGTTCCCTCAGATCTGACTTATTTTCTCATGAACTTTATACAGCTCCAATTACCATTGCAATCACCCAGTGCTGGCATCAAGCACTTGTACACCAGATGCAGCAAGTTCTGATCTCAAGTTGAAGCTCCTGTTACTCTGTTTAAACACCAACATCAGAAGTAAACACCTGTAGGGCCCTATTTTACCACTTTGATTCTAAGCGTTGGGCGGACTTGAAACTGGAAGTGTTTCAGATCCGACTTTTAGACCCGTTCTGAGGCACCCCCATACGCACTCTGCCTGAAAAAATATCAGCGATTCCGAATCGCGCTGCAGGAGCCTGTGGGCGGGGCTTAACATGTCCGAAATCCTGCAGCTCCGATTGGTGCCTCCAACTGCGCATGCTCCCCTGCCGCATCCCTCCCTCTGGCCCCCACAGGCGTAGCCCCATCCCACAACATTACTGACCCACTTATTCTCCCCACCCCTTCTAGCACCCAGATCGATCGCGGGCCTTCCCCCCTTCCCCCTCATTGTTCACAGGCAGAGTGGTAGCGGATCCCCCTCATTGATCACAGTCAGAATGGCAGCGGACCCCCCTCCCCCCACCCCCAATGATCTTAAGCAGGGAGCCATTGGATCCACCACCGCCCCCCCCCCCACCGATCTCAAGCAGATAGCCATCAGACCCACCTCCCCCCACCCCACCCCCGCCCCCCCACCGATCTGAAGTAGAGAGCCGTCGGACCCACCTTCCCTCCCTCCTCCAATCTCTAGCAGAGAGCCGTCGTACGCTCAGCACTTATCTCCTCAGTAGCTGAAGCGCCTGAATTGGACTTCTGTAGAGCATGTCTGTTTTGTCCCGATTTTGGGTGGGCGAACGTGGTGGTAAAGGGGGAAGTGCCGGTAAGGTTTTGCGTGCAGCCCATTAAGTCAATTTAAACGTATGCAAATGCATTTAAATGGCTGTCGCTCCTGTTTCGGGAGAGGTCCCGATCGTGTCCTTTTTCGGGCCTTGGTCAAGGGGGATACGGCCCGGAGGCAGGTGCGGATCACATTACTCGTCTCACACCCAACTTTGCCAAGTTTTTCCGCCCGAAAACGGGCGCAACCTGATGAAAAAACAGGCCCATTATCTCTGACCAGGGGCAGGACGCAAACTTTGCTTTCTGCCGACATGTACACAATTGGCGGAGTGACTATACTACCTGCCTGAAGTCACTGCTCTGTGTGTAAACCCCCTAGCCCACTGGGAGAGAGGGGGGACCGGACATTGCACACTCTGAGTGGACGGGTTTGGGAATAGGAAGCGGAAGCGGAAGCAAACCCTGCTCAAATCCAATTACCGGGATGACACAGTGGCACAGTGGTTAGCACTGCTGCCTCAGTGCCAGGGACCCAGTTCAATTCCGGCCTCAGATCACAGTCTATGTGGAGTTTTCACTTTCTCCCCATGTCTGCGTGGGTTTCCTCCGGGTGCTCTGGTTTCCTCCCACAGTCCAAAGATATGTGGGTTAGGTTGATTGACCATACTAAATTTACCCGAATGTCAGGGGAGTTAGCAGCGTAAATGAGTCTTATGGGAATAAAGGATGGGTGGGATTGTGGTCGGTCCAGACTCGATGGGCCAAAATGGCTTCCTTCTGTACTGTAGGGACTCTAATTAAATTACCATTGGTTTGCAGTATTTTGTGGGAGATTGTCGCTGCTCCTAGTCCCACAGAAATTCTCCCAAAGGCATTTTGAACGTTTTCTTGAATTGTTACCTGCATTCCTTTTGAGGAAAACTGCTGCTAGACTGTTCAAGGCTACTCAACATCTGGCAAACTAGTCCGCAAATGTGTGGAATCATTTGAACCTTTCACAGTGAGGATCCTTCCAATCTCACAGAATTCTGATTTGCGTATTAAGCCAGCAGTTTCCTGACCCACCTGAAAAATTGGATCAGGGAGGCCTTCGGCCTCCGGGCGTGGCTGAGACATTTCCCCTCGCATTTCAAGCTGGAATTTGTGCATGCTGATATTCATCATTTACCGCTGTCCCCAACTTTGGTATTGTCTGCAGATTTGGCCACTTTGAACATAATTTCATCCTCAGAATTGCCTATGATCCATGGTGCCTTGACACTGACTCCTGCACCATTCCATTGTTAACTAGCTGCCAACCAGATACCATCCCAAGCAATAGTCCACCACTAAAACAGGGTATCCAGCTCAAAAGGTCCATACTGGTGTTTATGCTTCACATAAACCTCATCTAACCTTTTATTCAACTGATTACTAAGCATGTCCCTTTCTTCTTCACATGCATATCTAAGATCCTTTAAATGTATCTCAAAATTGCTAGTTGTCTCAACTACATTATATGGTAGTCCATCCTCTGAATTCCTTATTTGGTTTATTAATGACAAACTTATATTTTTGATGCTTACTTTTGGTCACTGTAAGTGGGTAGCACAGTGGATAGCACTGCTGCCTCACAGCTCCAGAGGCCCAGGTTCAATTCCAGCTTTGAGTGACTGTGTGTGCAGAGTTTGCGCATTCTTCCCATGTCTTAGAATTTTAGAAACCCGACAGCACAGAGAAAGGCCATTCGGCCCATCGAGTCTGCACCGACCACAATCCCACCCAGACCCTACCCCCATATCTCTACATATTTACCCACTAATCCCTCTAACCTACGCATCCCAGGACACTAAGGGCAATTTTAGCATGGCCAATCAACCTAACCCGCACATCTTTGGACTGTGGGAGGAAACCGGAGCACCCGGAGGAAACCCACGCGTGTGTTTCCTCCGGGTGCTCCGGTTTCCTCCCACAGTCCAAAGATGTGTGGGTTAGGTGGATTGGCCATGCTAAATTGCCCCTTGGTGTCCCAAGATGTGTAGGTTAGATGGATTAGCCATGGGAAATGTGTGGGGTTACAAAGATAGTGTAGGAGAGAGGACCTAGGTCAGATACTCTGTCAGAGAGTCGGTGCAGACTCGATGGGCCGAATGGTCTCTTCTGCACTGTAGGGATTCTATGATTCTATTCTATGAACCTATATCTCCCTGAGCAACCACTTCATAATCTTAAAGACTTCTATCAGGTATTCAGTCTTCTCTTTTCTAAGGAAATAGCCTCCCACTGTTCAATCTTTCCTGATGGATAGAACCACTCAGTTCTGATCAAATTCTAATAAATCTTTATTGCACCTTCTCCAGCACCTCTTTATTCTTTTTACGGAGACCGAAACTGCTCACAGACTGTTTTCTTACTGTAGTTTAACCAAGGTTCTATACCAACTCAACGTAACTTGGCTGGTTTTCAATTCTATTCATCGTGAAATGAGCCCTAATATTTTGCTTGGTTCTCAGGGGCCATATTAACAGCAAAAGCTACTTTTGCTGCTTTCTGTATCCTCTGCCTCTCTGACCCATTTAGACATTTATTTTCCAAGACGTATTTGGCCTGAATAATCTTCCTACCAAAATGTACTTCTTCACCCTTATCTATATTGCAGTTCAGTTCCCCATTACACACAGTCTGCATGTTTACCAATGTCTCCCTGTATTTTGTTGAAGGCTTGCAGACAAGAACTACAAACGGAAGAACTACAGACCCCTACTCGTTGTCAGCCAACCAACCATGTTATTTATCCCCTGGACCTTTATGTAATGGCTTTTATGCCTTCTTGAAATCACAATGTAGGTAACATCCACCATCTCTTTAATTTATTATGTCTGTCATGTCCTCAGATGAATCCAATATATTTGGTAACCATGACCTCCCATTTTTGAAAGGACCTTGACTGTCTCAGCTTTGCTCACATCACACAACACGTTCTCTTGCCTTACCCTTCATGATATTCTCAAACACGTAATGGTGGGTTTTAGAAAGGATGAGGATGGTCACTAGGCAGAGCCAACTGTAACCATGGAAACTATCACGGGGACTGGGAAGGGAAGTTGATTGAACAAGAGTGCAGTGGTAAAGAGGTCAAGGGTACAAGATGTGCACCTGGATAAATGGACAGCACAGTGACACAGTGGTTAGCACTGCTGCCTCACAGCGCCAGGGATCATGTTCGATTCCGGCCTTGCGTGACTGTCTGTGTTGGGGGGGGGAGTTTGCACATTCTCCCCATGTCAGCGTGGATTTCCTTCAGGTGTTTGAGGTTCCTCCCACGCTCCAAAGATCATAGAATCATAGAAACCCTACAGCACAGAAAGAGGCCATTTGGCCCATCGAGTCTGCACCGACCACAATCCCACCCAGGCCCTACTCCCACATCCCTACATATTTTACCCACTAATCCTTCTAAGCTACGCATCCCAGGACACCGAGGGGTAATTTTAGCATAGCCAATCAACATAACCCGCACATCTTTGGACTGTGGGAGGAAACCGGAGCACCCGGAGGAAACCCACACAGACATGAGGAGAATGTGCAATCTTCACACAGACAGTGACCCAAGCCGGGAATCGAACCCAGGTCCCTGGAGCTGTGAAGCAGCAGTGCTAACCACTGTGCTACCGTGCCGCCCCTGTGGGCAAAGGTGTGTGGGTTAGGTTGATTGGCCATGCTAAATTACCCCTTACTGTTGGGGGGACTAGCAGGGTAAATACATAGGGTTATGGGGATAGGGTGGGATTGTTTCTGTGTGGGCTCGATGGGCTGAATGACCTCCTTCTGCACTGTAGGGGTTCTATGATTCTAAGATTAAAAAAAGCTTGATGAGGCCATACTGGGTGATACAAAAACAATTTGAGAAAGAATCAGGTTGAGGGTTAAGGAAGTATGGAATGAGGAGAAGGTTTGTCTTGGCAACAAGAGGAAGGTGGAAGGTAGGAGGGATGCGGTGAAACCTCAGAAGCAGCTGAATAGATGGACTTAACCTTAGTGACAGAGAACTTTGTGAGTTGTTATGCTTGCTGAAGGTGAAATTGGAGGAGTTGGGGAAGGAGGTTCAAAGTGATGGTTAGTAGTAGAGAAAGGAAGCTGGAAGCTATCTTTAGTCTTCAGAATGATCCTAGCATAATGGAAAACTGAGTGCCAGAGAAAGATCCTGAGGAAATGGAGGCAGTGATTGAGAGAGGGCAGTGTGGAAGACCTGCCCGTTGGCAATGTAAGGCTGGTTCAGGATTACATTAATAGACATTCAAATGGCTATCGTGAATTATATATTGTGGAGAAAAACATACGTTATCAATAAAACCAACCTTTTGTTTGAGCTACAAGATATTACATATATATATAGCAAACAGACTGTGAGAAAGACTTCAGATTTATCAAAGTTCACCTGACAGAATCTTGAGCTTTTACCCTCCCTCTATTTGATCCCAAACGTAAGCTTGCAGATTCACATTAATGACAGCCAGCTCTAACACTTCTCTGTGACGTATGTATAGATACATATATATATATATATATATATATATAGTATTTGAGAGTACAGAATGTAGTGTTACAGTCATAGCTAGGGTGCAGAGAACGATCAACTTAATGCAAGGTAGGTCCATTCAAAAGTCTGACAGCAGCAGGGAAGAAGCTGTTCTTGAGTTGATTGGTACGTGACCTCAGACTTATGTTTCTTTTTCCCGACGGAAGAAGGCAGAAGAGAAAATGTCTGGGGTGCGTGGGGTTCTTAATTATGCTGGCTGCTTTGCTGAGGCAGCGGGAAGTATAGACAGAGTCAATGGATGGGAGACTGGTTTGTGTGATGGATTGGGCTACATTCATGACCTTTTGTAGTTCCTTGCGGTCTTGGGCAGAGCAGGAGCCAGACCAAGCTGTGATACAACCAGAAAGAATGCTTTCTGTGGTGCATCTGTAAAACTTGGTGAAAGTTGTAGTTGACATGCCAAATTTCCTTAGTGTTCTGAGAAAGAAGAGGCATTGATGGGATTTCTTAACTATAGTGTCGACACGAGGGGACCAGAACAGGTTGTTGGTGATCTGGACACCTAAAAACTTGAAGCTCTCAACGCTTTATACTTTGTCTCCGTTGATGTAGACAGGGGCATGTTCTCCTTTACGCTTCCTGAAGCCGATGACAATCTCCTTCGTTTTGTTGACACTGAGGGAGAGATTATTGTTGCCGCACCAGTTTATCAGATTCTCTATCTCATTCCTGTCCTCTGTCTCATCATTGTTTGAGATCCGACCCACTACGGTGGTGTTGTCAGCAAACCTGAAAATCAAATTGGAGGGGAGTTTAGCCACACAGTCATAGGTGTATAGAACAATGAACAAAGAACAAAGACAATTACAGCACAGGAACAGGCCCTTCAGCCCTCCAAGCCTGCACCGACCATGCTGCCCGACTTGACTAAAACCCTCTACCCTTCCGGGGACCATATCCCTCTATTCCTATCCTGTTCATGTGCTTGTCAAGACGCCCCTTAAAAGTCACTACCATATCCGCTTCCACTACCTCCCCCGGCAACAAGTTCCAGGCACCCACTACTCTCTGTGTAAAAAATCTGCCTTGTACATCTCCTTTAAACCTTGCCCCTCGCACCTTAAACCTATGCCCCCTAGTAATTGACTCTTCCACCCTGGGAAAAAGCTCCTGACTATCCACTCTGTCCATGTCTCTCATAATCTTGTAGACTTCTATCAGGTCTCCCCTCAACCTCTGTCGTTCCAGTGAGAACAAACCAAGTTTCTCCAACCTCTCCTCATAGCTAATGTCGTCCATACCAGGCAACATCCTGGGAAATCTTTTCTGTACCCTCTCCAAAGCCTCCACATCCTTCTGGTAGTGTGGCGACCAGAATAAGGAGTATAGTAGGGAGCTGAGAACACAGCCTTGTGGGGCACCGGTGTTGAGGATGATCATCATAGAGTCACAGAGTCATAGACGTTTACACCATGGAAACAGGCCCTTCGGCCCAACTTGTCCATACCGCCCTTTTTTTTTAAAACCCCTAACCTAATCCCAATTGCCCGCATTTGGCCCTATCCCTCTATACCCATCGTACCCATGTAACTATCTACATGCTTTTTAAAAGATAAAATTGTACCCGCCTCTACTACTACCTTTGGCAGCTTGTTCCAGACACTCACCACCCTCTGTGCGAAACAATTGCCCCTCTGGACACTTTTGTATATCTCCTCTCTCACAAAAGAACAAAGAATAAAGAACAGTACAGCTCAGGAAACAGGCCCTTCGGCCCTCCAAGCCTGTGCCGCTCCTTGGTCCAACTCGACCATTTGTTTGTATCCCTCCATTCCCAGGCTGCTCATGTGACTATCCAGGTAAGTCTTAAACGATGTCAGCGTGTCTGCCTCCACCACCCTACTTGGCAGCGCATTCCAGGCCCCCACCACCCTCTGTGTAAAAAACATCCCTCTGATATCTGAGTTATACTTCGTCCCTCTCACCTTGAGCCTGTGACCCCTCGTGATCGTCAATTCTGATCTGGGAAAAAGCTTCCCACCATTCACCCTATCTATCCCCTTCATAATCTTGTACACCTCTATTAGATCTCCCCTCATTCTCCGTCTTTCCAGGGAGAATAACCCCAGTTTACCCAATCTCTCCTCATAGCTAATACCCTTCATACCAGGCAACATCCTGGTAAACCTTCTCTGCACTCTCTCTAACGCCTCCACGTCCTTCTGGTAGTGCGGCGACCAGAACTGAACACAGTACTCCAAATGTGGCCTAACCAGCGTTCTATACAGCTGCATCATCAGACTCCAGCTTTTATACTCTATACCCCGTCCTATAACGCAAGCATACCATATGCCTTCTTCACCACCTTCTCCACTTGTGTTGCCACCTTCAAGGATTTGTGGACTTGCACATCTAGGTCCCTCTGTGTTTCTATACTCTTGATGACTCTGCCATTTATTGTATAACTCCTCCCTACATTATTTCTTCCAAAATGCATCACTTCGCATTTATCCGGATTAAATTCCATCTGCCACCTCTCCGCCCAATTTTCCAGCCTATCTATATCCTGCTGTATTGCCCGACAATGCTCATCGCTATCCGCAAGTCCAGCCATCTTCGTGTCATCCGCAAACTTGCTGATAACACCAGTTACATCTTCTTCCAAATCATTTATATATATCACAAATAGTAGAGGTCCCAGTACAGAACCCTACGGAACACCACTGGTCACAGACTTCCAGCCGGAAAAAGACCCTTCGACCACTACCCTCTGTCTCCTATGACCAAGCCAGTTCTCCACCCATCTAGCCACTTCTCCTTGTATCCCATGAGCCTTAACCTTCTTAACCAACCTGCCATGTGGGGCTTTGTCAAATGCCTTACTGAAATCCATATAGACGACATCCACGGCCCTTCCTTCGTCAACCGTTTTTGTCACTTCCTCAAAAAACTCCACCAAATTTGTAAGGCACAACCTCCCTCTTACAAAACCATGTTGTCTGTCACTAATGAGATTGTTCCGTTCTAAATGCACATACATCCTGTCTCTAAGAATCCTCTCCAACAACTTCCCTACCACGGACGTCAAGCTCACCGACCTATAATTTCCCGGGTTATCCCTGCTACCCTTCTTAAACAACTGGACCACATTTGCTATCCTCCAATCCTCAGGGACCTCACCTGTGTCCAAAGAAGCGACAAAGATTTCCGTCAGAGGCCCGGCAATTTCATCTCTCATCTCCCTGAGCAGTCTAGGATAGATGCCATCAGGCCCTGGGGCTTTGTCAGTTTTAATGTTCCCTAAAAAACCTAACACTTCCTCCCTTGTAATGGAGATTTTCTCTAACGAGTCAACACCTCCCTCCGAGACACTCCCGGTTAACACGTCCCTCTCCTTCATGAATACCGATGCAAAGTATTCATTTAGGATCTTCCCTGTTCCCTTGGGTTCTAAGTATAATTCCCCTCCTTTGTCCCTGAGAGGTCCGATTTTCTCCCTGACAACCCTTTTGTTCCTAACGTATGAATAGAATGCCTTAGGATTCTCCTTAATCCTGCCTGCCAAGGACATCTCATGACCTCTTTTTGCCCTTCTAACTCCCCGTTTGAGTTCTTTCCTACTCTCTCTGTATTCCTCCAGAGCTCCATCTGTTTTCTGTTGCCTGGACTTAACGTACGCCCCCCTTTTCATTTTAATCAGATCCTCAATTTCCCTGGTTATCCACGGCTCTCGAATCCTACATTTCCTATCTTTCCTTTTTACAGGCACATGCCTATCCTGCAGCCTTATCAATAGTTCCTTAAAAGACTCCCACATGCCAGACGCGGACTTACCCTCGAACATCCTCTCCCAATCAACATCCACCAATTCCTGCCTAATCCGGCTATAGTTAGCCTTCCCCCAATTTAGCACCCTGCCCGTAGGACAGCACTCATCCTTGTCCATTACTATCCTAAAGTTAACAGAGTTGTGGTCACTATTTGCCACATGTTCCCCTACCGAAACTTTGATGACCTGACCGGGCTCATTTCCCAGAACTAGGTCCAGTATAGCCCCCTCTCTAGTCGGGCTATCTACATACTGTTCCAAAGAACCTTCCAGTATGCATTTTACAATTCCTCCCCGTCCGGAACCCCAGCTCTAAGCACTTTCCAGTCTATACCAGGGAAATTAAAGTTCCCCACTACAACAACCCTATTTTTTCTGCACCTATCCAGAATCTCCTGACATATCCTTTCCTCCACTTCCCCTGGGCTGTTGGTTGGTCTGTAGTACACCCCCAGCATAGTGACTGCACCCTTCCTGTTTCTGAGTTCCACCCACAGTGACTCAGTACATGACCCCTCTAAGTTGCCTACCCTCTGCACTGCGGTAATATGCTCCCTAACTAATATCGCTACTCCCCCACCTTTTTTAGCCCCTCCTCTGTCTCGTCTAAAACACTTATACCCCGGAATATTCAGCTGCCAGTCCCGTCCTTCTTTTAACCAAGTCTCCGTCACCGCAACCACATCCAAATTCTGCGTAAGCATTAAGGCCCTAAGTTTGTCTGTTTTACCCGTTACGCTCCTCGCATTGAAGCAGATGCACTCCAGACCTCCAGGCTCACTCAGGTCATCCTCCTCCAGAGTGCTCCTCTTTTTGCTAGCCTTGCCCTGGCCCCCAGCTCAACCCCAGCCTCAGTACTTACTGACCTACTGTTTTGTTCCCCACCCCCCTGCCACACTAGTTTAAATCCTGCCAAAACACTCTAGCAAAACTTCCAGCCAGGATATTTGCTCCCTTCCAATTAAGGTGTAACCCATCCTTTCTCTACAGTTGCCATCCTGACTTGAAGACTTCCCAGTTATCTATGAATTTAGAACTCTCCCTCTTGCACCAGTCCTTTAGCCATGCGTTCAACTGTAGAATCTCCCTGTTCCTAGCCTCACTTGCACTAGACACGACGAACAGTCCAGAGATTGCTACCCTGGAGGCCTTATTTTTTAGCCTAGCACCCATCTCCCTGAATTTCTCTCGTATGACCCCCCTGCTCTTCCTACCTACATCATTTTCACCAATGTGTATAATTACGTCCGTTTGACTACCTTCCTTTTTTAATATGCTTCTTACCCTCTCGGAGACATCCAGTATCCCGGCACCAGGGAGGCAGACTACCATCCTGGATTCTCGTTCGCTCCCACAGAACCGCCTGTCTATGCCTCTAACCATTGTGTCCCCCACCACTACCGCTCTCCTAAACCCCTTCTTTCCCTTCCGGACCCCTGAGCCTGTCTCCGTGCAGACGATCTGGTCCTCGTGGCTTACCCGTGGAGGGTCATCCCCTCCACAGAATCCAAAACAATATACATATTTTGGAGGGGGCAACAACAGGGGATCCCTCCACAGACTGCTCACTCCCTTCTCTTATCCCATCTGTTGCCCATCCCTTTCTTTTATGGGAGACTGCCACTGGGGTACTTTCTGGCACATCACCCTTCTGACTGTTACCCTCCTAACTGTGACCCACGTGTCTTCCTTCCGAGACCCTGGTATCACTACCTGACTATAACTTCTATTAATCTCTCATGTTCCCTAACTAAACTGAGGTCATCAAGCCGCAGCTCCAGCTCCCTTACACGATCCTTCAGGAGTTGCAGTTCCATGCATCTGGCACAGATATGGACTTCCGGGAGGCAAGTCGTCACCAGGAACTCCCACATCTCACACCGAATGCAGTATATTGGCCTCCCACTCATACCTGCCATGTCCTTTTTAGTTTTTGGAAGATCAACAGCTTAAACCTATGCCCTCTAGTTTTAGACTCCCCTATCTTTGGGAAAAGATATTGACTATTTACCTTGTCTATGCCCCTCGTTATTTTATAGACCTCTATACGGTCACCCCTCAGCCTCCTACGCTCCAGAGAAAAAAGTCCCAGTCTATTCAGCCTCTCCTTATAACTCAATCCATCAAGGCCCGGTAGCATCCTAGTAAATCTTTTCTGCTCTCTTTCTAGTTTAATAATATCCTTTCTATAATAGGGTGACCAGAATTGCACACAGTATTCCAAGTGTGGCCTTACCAATGTCTTGTACAACTTCAACAAAACGTCCCAACTCCTGTATTCAATGTTCTGACCGACGAAACCAAGCATGCTGAATGCCTTCTTCACCACTCTGTCCACCTGTGACTCCACTTTCAAGGAGTTATGAACATGTACCCCTAAATCTCTTTGTTCTGTAACTCTCCCCAACGCCCTACCATTAACTGAATAAGTCCTGCCCTGGTTCAATCTACCAAAATGCATCACCTCGCATTTGTCTAAATTAAACTCCATCTGCCATTCGTCAGCCCACTGGCCCAATTTATCAAGATCCCAATGCAATTGGAGATAACTTTCTTCACTTTCCACTATGCCACCAATCTTGGTGTCATCTGCAAACTTACTAACCATGCCTCCTATATTCTCATCCAAATAATTAATATAAATGACAAATAACAGTGGGCCCAGCACTGATCCCTGAGAGATACCACTGGTCACAGGCCTCCAGTTTGAAAAACAACTCTCCACAATTGGCTTCTGTCAAGAGGCCAATTTTATATCCATTTAGATACCTCACCCTGGATCCCGTGAGATTTAACTTTATGCAACAACCTACCATGCAGTACCTTGTCAAAGGCCTTGCTAAAGTCCATGTAGACAACATCAACTGCACTGCCCTCATCTACCTTCTTGGTTACCCCTTCAAAAATCTCAATTAAATTTGTGCGACATGATTTTCCACTCACAAAGTGAGTGGAAAATCATGTCAACACTGGGAGCTAGGAGGAGGTGTTGTTGCCTATCCTTACTGATTGTGGTCTGTGAGTTGACAAGTTCAGGATCCAGTCGCAGAGGGAGGTGCCGAGTCCTAGGCCACAGAGTTTGGAGATGAGTTTTGTGGGAATAATGGTGTTGATGTTGGGGTTTGAGGTTTGGACAGCCCCTTTAAGAGCATGGATCAGGTGACCCCTGGTTTATTAGTTCGATGGTGACACAGTGGTTAGCACTGCTGCCTCACAGTGCCAGGGAACTGCATTTCATTACCGGCTTGGGTCACTGTCTGTGTGGAGTCCGCATGTTCTCCCCATGTCTGCGTGGGTTTCCTCCGGGTTCTCCGGTTTCCTCCCACAGTCTGAAAGATGTGCCGTTGAGGTGCATTGGCCGTGCTAAATTCCCCTTCAGTGTACCCAGATAGGCGACGGAGTGCGGTGACTACGGGATTTTCACGGTAACTTCATTGCAGCGCTAATGTATGTCCACTTGTGACACTAATAAATAAACCTTTAAACTTAGCTCCGCCCAGTGTAGGACCCTGTTGGGCAGTCTTAGACCTGACTGTGTGATAAACAGCTCCCAGTGTTGAAGCATTCAAACTTGCCTCGTGATTCTTAATGCCCCTTAGTCCGCAGGGGCATATATATTATTCTCTACCTCTCCAGTGCTCCCTCCACTGCCTCTGTGTTGTCAGGCATATTAGGCTGTAATTCTATTTATTACTTTTGGGAGCATCTTAGAGATCATAGATGACCTCTGACCTTTTTTCCTTGCACTACCATTATTTAAAATGTCACGGGCTGCATCCTTCTGTTTGACCAGAAAAAATACAATTACAACTTTTACAGTGGGAAGTCACCAATCGGTGAGTTTAAAAAGTCCAATTCAGGTTTAAAAAAGGAAACAGCTAAGAATATGAGAAAGAAGAGGTGAAAGGAAAGATAATGTAACAGCGAGAGCGAAATTAAGTTTAAATAAAATGCCATTAACATTGTGTTATGTGTATATTTAATGCTAAAATGTTAGCATCAAGGTGATAGCATTATTCATGATATATACATGATACATACATGATACATACATGATATATACATGATACAGTAATTGTGTTATTTTTTGTGGCCCAGCGCAAAACTTGAAAACAAAGAAAGCCACTCACTCCTTTCAGCAATTTAAGGGTTAATTGGAATCAAGATGTCATAGAATCCCTTCAGTGCAGAAGCAGACCATTCAGCCCATCGAATCTGCACTGATTCTCCAACAGCGCATCCCACCCAGACCCTGTAACCCCATGTATTTACCCCGCTAGTCCACCTAACCCACACACCTTTGGACACCAAGTGGCAATTTTAGCATGGCCGTTCCACTTAACTTGCGCATCTTTGGACTGTGGAAGGAAACCGGAGCATCCGGAGGAACCCCACCCAGACACGGGGAGAATGTATAAACTCCATACAGTCACCCAAGGCCAGAATCGAACCTGGGTCCCTGGTGCTGTGAGGCAGCAGTGCTAACCACTAAGCCAACGTGCCACCCTAATTCTGAAGCTCCGACTACAATGCTACAGACTCTCTCCCATGTATGTGCTAACTCAAGTATCTCAGACTCCCACTCATGTATTTGCTGGCAAACTAACGGGAATAAGGTGAAAGAGTCAAAAATGTTAAAACTGAAAATTGCTTCCAAATAATTTCATTTCAAATTCAAGGAAAATTATTGCAAGGTGAATCGTTACCTGACCAGATATCTGCGAAGCTGAATATATTTCTACTATTATAATGTTAATGAGTATGTGACCCGCGTCGCATGCAATCCTTATAGCACGTTAGCTTGCCTGAACCATCGCACCTGGGGCACTGACACCAACGGAACAAAGGTGTTCACACCTGAGGATATTCAAAGCAACTTCTAATTTATCTGACACATTGGAAATTAAAGTGTCTTCATCAGCAACTGCTTTGGACGTGTTAGGAAAACAGAGAGTACAGGAGCTAATTTGCAACCAGCATCATTATCTGTTAGTTTAATAGGCACCCTCTGCAAGTTTACCAGACACCTGAATATGTGGATATCGCAAGACCCGTACATACACCCCCTAATATCTGAAATGGAAATTGGTCAGGAGATAATCAAGTTATTCCAGCAGGAGGATATTATTGCCCCCCCCCCCCCTCACCCACCCCCCCTTCAGTGCATTGAAAGGATAGAATTAATGTTCACATTTGGAGCTTTTCATAGTCCTGAGAAATTAAACATTATTCTGCTGGAAAAGCAAAGACAAAAAGGTCAGCGCTGAAAATCTGAAATAGATGGAAAATGTCAGAAATACTCTGCAGGTCTGGCAGTACAGATGGAGCAGGAAACGCTTAACAACCCAGATCTTCCAGTCTCCAGGTAGTAGAGACCGGAGGTAACCCCCACAAGATGTGCTTCGGGACACAGAAGAAGACCTGTGCCGCTGACTCTGTGGGAATTCCCCAGGAAGTTTGGACTTCCAATGGGCAATTCCCCTGTTAACTCAGGTATCTCAGACTCTCTCCCATGTATGTGCTAAATCAAGTATCTCAGACTCCCACTCACATACATGCTAATTCAGGTATCTCAGACTCTCTCTCATGTATGTGTTAACTCAGGTATCTCGGGCTCTCTACCATGTATGTGTTAACTCAGGTATCTCAGACTCTCTCTCATGTATGTGCTAACTCAGGTATCTCAGACTCCCACTCATGTATGTTCTAACTCAGGTATCTCAGACTCTCTCCCATGTATGTGCTAACTCAAGTATCTCAGACTCCCACTCATGTATTTGCTAACTCGGGTACCTCAGACCCTCTGCCATGTATGTGCTAACTCAGGTATCTCAGGCTCTCTGCCATGTATGTTCTAACTCAGGTATCTCAGGTTCTCTGCCATGTATGTGCTAACTCAGGTATCTCAGACAGCCTCCCATGCCATTCCTCTAAGCCTGGATTAGTGGTGCCCAGTTGAAATGTTTCTGAAATGTCTCTGAATGAGAAGATCCCTCATGGGACCTTCACTCTGTAGGCCATGCCTTATTGTGCAGGTGGTCTCTCCAGTCAGTCATTCCCCTTTAGCTCCAATTCCTCCTGTTCTCTCACCTCCTGATCTTGCAGAAGAGTATTATTGGATGGCTCTGGAAATAAATCTTCAGAAGTCGAATGCCCTGCTCAATGTTGTCCTACTCAGCAGGTGGCATATTTGCATTGGCACGATGCCTCTATCTGGGGCCCCCTATGAGGGTGAGATTATGTGATTTCTGATCATCTGTTATATTAATTGCTATTCTACTCCTAATAAGGGATCTTTTTTTATAATTCAGATACTCAATGTTTTCTCTTTCTGTGGTGACTGGTGATTGTCCCTTTAAGGACAATACAGCAGAAGAGGGTCACCTGGCTTGAGGGACAACTTGGGACTGTGAGTGGATGATCATCCCAAGGGGTGGAGACCTTTCTTAGGCAGAAGACATGTAGAAGACATGTAGGGACTGGGTCAGCTGGTGGGCTGTTCTAGTCCCATAGGGGCTGCCGGCCTGTGTACAGTTTTCCTTATTAATAAATACCTCTTGTGTTCCTGACAAAGTCTGTGAGAGTGCATCATTATACTTTCCTTTTAATTCCTGGTATTAAACACATCTTTTGTATGTGAGGTGTCATTTATTCCATTAAATCTACCAGTTAATCTCTCCCTCAGAATATATCAAGGATTCTGCATCTCCAATGCTTCCTCACTAACTACAATGTTTGGCTTCATTTCTTTTTCTGATGTTTTTTATTGGCATGTAAAGTTCAAAAAAATGACCAATTAAAATTGGGAATTCAGTTGGCCAATTTGTCCATGCACCTGTGACATCAAGAGATGTCCAAATGCCAGGGTTTAGTTTAACCATCTATTTATGTCTTCAATCTCTATCTGTGCTGCATCTCCTGGGAACTGTAGCCTCATCAGGAATCAGTTGACCTATTTACATATGCAGCAGGTTCTGCGAGGCCTCCATACACTCTCATAGCTTTGGAACGCGAGCCATGTTTCTGGAGTGTCGGCCCTGTTGTAAGTGTCATAACCAGAGGTGGCATGACGGCACAGTGGTTAGCACTGCTGCCTCACAGTGCCAGGGACCCGGGTTCAATTCCTGGCCTGGGTCACTGTCTGTGCGGAGTGTGCACTTACTCCCCGTGTCTGCGTGGGTCTCCTCCGGGTGCTCCAGTTTCCTCTCAGAGTCCGAAAGACGTGCTGGTTAGGTGCATTGACCCGAACAGGCACCGGAGTGTGGCCACAGGGGGATTTTCACAGTAACTTCATTGCAGTGTTAATGTACGCCTACTTGTGACACTAATAAATAAACTTAAAACTTAACAGAGGTAGTGGGGAGGGAGTCAGCAGCATGGAGGTCATTAACATGGGGATGAGGACAATGTGCCTAAGATCTGAGATGTTCTGAAATACAATGAAGTGCATTGAATTTTTTGGAGAAAGGCTAAGGTTGTTTCAATACGTGAATGGTTTCAAAAACCATAAACTGAACTTTATTATTTGAGAAAGCAGAATAGGGGAGCAATTGTTGTAATTGCTGTATCTCAAATATTGACCCAGATCTTCTGGTCTCCGGATTATTGGATCCAAGATGTGTATCGGGACTCAGCGGAAGTCCCGATGCTCTGACATCCATGGAAATTTTCCCAGAGGTTTGAACATCTGATGGGCATTTGCCTCACTCCCTGAAACCCTGGGCAAATATCTCTGGATTGGAGCAGTAGACGTTGGACAGTTCTGATGTACGTAGCTGGATAGTTACCTAGGAAATATTAGACAGAAAAATCCTCATCTAACCTCTGAGTAATGAGTGAACTGACCCCGCCCCATCACTCACACTGACCTCCAAACACACATCTACCCCCTGACTAACCCCCCGCCCTCGCAGACTCCCAACTACCCCTCCAAAACCCTAATTCACCTTGACTTGACTTTCCCTCCCCACTCCTCGCCACCTCAACCTGACTTGTCTACCCCTCCTAACCAAAATGACTACCACACGGCCCATCTTCCACCTCACCCACCTACCGCATGACCCAGCTGCCAACTTTTCCACCTACCACCCAAACCACCTGCCAACCTATCCACCTACCACGCTATCTACCTGCCAACCTGTCCACCTACTACTCTACCCACTCATCACCCTACCCCCCTATTACCCTACCCACCCACTACTCTACCCACCTACTCTACCCACAGGCTAGCACACTGACCTTACCCATTTAACTCACTCGCCCTACCCACTGACCCATTTACCTCACCCACTTATCCACCTATTGATTTACCCATTCACTCACTCACCAATCTACCCATTGACTAATATTCACTGTGGGATCTTAAAACTTACCATATGGCAGATAGAGGGGTATCTTCATTCTTGGAACAGGTGTGTCACTGGCTGGCCAGCATTTATTGCCCATCCCTAGTTTCCCTTGTTCGGAGGGCAGTTGAGAGTCAAGCACATTGTTTCCACTGATGCGATAGTGCTGTCATGGAGTGCTTCACTCCGCACTTATGGGGAAGCCATCAGGGGTGGCACAGTGGTTAGCACTGCTACCACACTGTGCCAGGAACATGGGTTCAATCCCGGCTTGGGACCCTGTCTGTGTGGAGTTTGCACATTCTTCCTGTGTCTGCATGGGTTTTCTCCGGTTTCCTCCCACAGACTGAAAGCTGTGCTGGTTAGATGCATTGACCCGAACAGGCGCCGGAGTGTGGCGACTAGGGGAATTCCACAGTAACTTCATTGCAGTGTTAATGTAAGCCTTACTTGCGACTAATAAATAAAGTTTAACTTTAATTTATCTAAGCGTGGAAAAATTCCTGCCTTTACCTTTCAGCATGGTGGCCAAGCTGGTGCTCAGTAATTGGTGGATATTTTGTGGTAAAATGTAATTGGGAACTAACTTGAAATCGGGAAGAATTTGTGTCATCTGATTGGTGACTGAAGAAAGTAGAGAAATTACCAAAATAACCAATTAGGAAGCAGAGAAAGACAGGGCTCAGCCAATGAGGAAGAAGTGAAGTTGACAGTCAGAATGGCATGCGAATGCCATCAGATTTCATTGCTGCTTGTCCGTTGATAATTTATGTGACAAAAATTGCCTGAAAAAATGTTTGACATTCTTTGGAACCTTCACCCTCAAATTTTCCAGAATTGAACAGAATTCAGCTGCACTCATTCTGTCAATCATGAGTATAATTATTTTGCAGCGTATAAATATTTGACTTAGTCATACATACTAAACAGAGCCAATATGCCAGAAGATGCTTTGACATTCTCGTTAGTTTGGGAATCACTAGTGGGTAAGCGAAACTTCCTGCAGGCAGTAAACAAATGTCAAGACATCTTCCACAGTATTTCTTCCCTGACAACGAATTCTGCATTTTTAAAGCCATCATTCGAGGCTGGACTTTAACCCCATGTTCACCCATCTGTAGATCACTGAAGCATAACAACACAGAAGGAGGTAATTTGGCCCCTCGGGTCCATGCTAGCTCCCTGTAAAGCAGTACAATCAGTCCCACTTCCTCATTCTAGCCCTGTAGCCCTATCAGTTTATTCCCTTCAAGAGATCATCCCATTTCCTTTTGAAATTGAAATTTTGAAACCTTCGGGCTGCTCTGGTGCAGAGGGATCTGGGTGTCCTCGTTCATGAGTCACAGAAAACTAACATGCAGGTACAGTAGATACTAAAGAAAGTGAATGGAATGTTGGCATTTATAGCGAAAGGAAAAGAATATAAATGTGAGAAAGTATTATTGCAACTATACAAGGCATTGGTGAGGCCGCACCTGGAGTATTGTGCACAGTTTTGGTCCCCTTATTTGAGGAAAGATGTAGTGGCATTGGAGGCATTCAGAGGACATTCACTAGATTGATTCCAGAGATGAGGGGTTTGTCGTATGAAAAGAGATTGAACAACTTAGCTCTATACTCTCTGGAATTGAGAAGAATGAGGGGAGATCAAATTGAAGTATGCAAGATGATTAAAGGTATGGATAAAGTAGACGTGGAGTGGATGCTTCCTCTTGTGGAGCATTCTAGAACGAGAGGTCATAGTCTTAGGATAAGGGATAGCAAGTTTAAAACAGAGGTGAGGAGAAACTACTTCTCCCAAAGAGTTGTAAATCTGTGGAATTCGCTACCCCAAAGTGCGGTGGATGCTGGGACAGTGACTAAATTTAAGGAGGAGTTAGACAGATTTTTAATTGGTAATGAGTTGAAGGGTGTGGTGAACCATTGTTGGTTACCACCAGGAGTGCTGAGCCATGGTTTGGCCAGCACTATGAGTCTGTAGATATGTTACTGTTGGGGTTAGGGTTGGGCTGTTCTACCTGTTAATATAGTCCTATGGTACACCCCAGTTGGCTCCGCCTCCTGGGAGAGGTATAAAGGTCACTGCTCTGCCTGGTGACCCTTTAGTCTGGGATTGTATATTGTATATAGTAGCTCCGTTATTGTTGGCAATAAAAGCCTTTATTTCCCAGGTACATCCTGCCTCCTGTGTGATTTATCGCGCATCAATTTTATTGCCAACAAGTAAATTCTTTTTTGAAAAAAAAACAAAAGAAAACATGGAGCAAATGCTGAAACCCGAACGGCTTACGTTGGACCCACATGCGGCGGGAGCATCGAACACTTTCGACCACTGGTTGAAGTGTTTCCAAGATTACCTCGACGTCTCCACAGCGGTCACCGACGACGCCGACAGACTCCGGGTCCTCCACGCGAGGGTAAGCGACACTGTATACTTAGCGATCCGTGAGGCCCCAGACTACAAAGGGGCCCTCGAGCTTCTCAAAAAGCGATACAACAAACCGCCGAATGAGATCCATGCTCGACACCTTCTAGCCACTCGACGGCGGCAGCCCGGCGAAACGACGGAACAGTACGTGTGTGAACTTCAGCAGCTAGCCAGAGCCTGCAACTGCAAGTCAGTGTTGGCAGCCCAGTACATGAGCGACTTAGTTCGAGATGCGTTCGTGGCGGGAATCGGCTTGTCGTACATCCACCTTCGGCTGCTGGAGCAAGGTAACCTCGATCTCACTAAAACCATAGAGTTAGCTGACGCTCTAGAAACGGCCTCCAAAAGTCTGGAGATGTACCCCGACGACCGCGTGGAGACATTGTGGCAGGGGCAGCCGCAGACTCCACTTTATTCAGCGGGACCGAAAAACTGCGCGATTGCGTTTCCAGCCTCGGACCTGACGACGGCAGCAGCTCCAGGTGGCCCACGGTGTTACTTCTGTGGGGGGGGTGAAACACCCTCGGCAGCGATGTCCAGCTAAAGCGGTGTTGTGCTCCGCCTGCGGCAAGAAGGGACATTATTCCAAAGTATGCCGGACCAAATCTCCCTCCAAAAACAGCAGTGCGGCATGTGACTCCCCGGAGCCGGCCTCCTTGTCTTCTGCATATTCAAGGTCTTCCACCACGTGCGATTCCAGGACGTTGCCATTCCGAACGACGGAGTCGCAAGACACGTGCGACCTGCAGGGGCTGCAGGTTTTGGCGCCATCGTCCACGTGCGACCTATGGAGGCAGCCATTTTGGTTGGCACCGACCGCGAATGACCAGCAGGGGCCATCATCAACCATCTCAGCTGCCTGCAGTTACACCCACGAACCAACGGTGGCGTCAATCATCCTGGGCCAGGCCAAGCCTCACAGACTCGACAAGTCCATGATGGACATACAGCTTGCCTGAGTCCAGGAGAGTGTCGCCACTTCGAGGTGTGCCCGAGTCCAGCGGATTGTCATCATCTCATGGTCTACCGGCCCGTGAGGAACTGGAGGAGTCACTGGACACCGCCTTGGAGAGAACGTCACCGCGATTGCCTGAACCGGTGTCATCGCCGGTGTTGAGGAGGTCACAGCGACGGTGCGGTCCCCCAGACCGTTTGAACTTATAGACAGATGAACAATTGTTCTGCGTTTTGTACCCCGCCGGCCTTTGTTTTCAAAGGAGGGGTGAATGTGGTGAACCATTGTTGGTTACCACCAGGAGTGCTGAGCCATGGTCTGGCCTGTACTATGAGTCTGTAGATATGTTACTGTTGGGGTTAGGGTTGGGCTGTTCTACCTGTTAATATATTCCTATGGTACACCCCAGTTGGCTCTGCCTCCTGGGAGAGGTATAAAGGTCACTGCTCTGCCTGGTGACCCTTTAGTCTGCGATTGTATATTGTATATAGTAGCTCTGTTATTGTTGGCAATAAAAGCCTTTATTTCCCGGGTACATCCTGCCTCCCGTGTGATTTATCGCGCATCAAAGGGTTATGGGGAGAAAGCAGGAAAATGAGGATGAGGAGCATATCAGCCATGATCGAATGGTGGAGCAGACTCGATGGGCCGAATGGCCTAATTTTGTTTCTATATCTTATGAACTTCTGAAATAATTTGTGGTCTCCAATTCTATCATTCTCACAGACACCCATTTCCAGATCATTACCACTCACATGTAAAAATGTTTTCCATCAAATCCCACCTGCATTTCTTGCTCAGAGCCTTAAATCTATCTCCTCGTCCTTGTAACACCTTTTTTTAATTCATTCTTGGGCCAATGGGCGCTGCTGCCCGTGTCCTAACAACATTAGCTTTTCTACAAAAAATTCTTCTGTCTGGATAAAAGATACAAATGTCTAAGATCACGAACCAATCGACTCAAGAACAGTTTTTTCCCTGCTGCCATCAGAGCTTTGAATGGACCTACCATATATTAAGTTGGTCATTCTCTACACCCTAGCTATGACTATAGCACTATATTCTGCATCCTCTCCTTTCCTTCTCCCCTATGTACTCTATGAACAGTATATTTTGTCTGTATAGTGAGCAAGAATACTTTTCACAGTATCCCAATACACGTGACAATAATAAATCAAATCAAATCAAATCAAAGATGGTACACATTGCTGCCAGTGGGAGTGAAGGTTTGTGGATGGGGTCCTGGTTAAGTGAGCTGCTTTGTCCTGGATGTCCACTTACCTAACGTGAGAGCAAACTTCAATAATATGCAAATTTGGGAATTCGACAAATAAGCAAGGGGGAGATTGGAATTGACTAAGATTAAATTGTACATTGATTATTGGTAAACTTGCACTGCTTGGCTGGATATGATAAGCCTATTCATTAGACTATTGGCTTGTGTTCCAGCCACAATTGACAATTCTTTAATCAGATAACGCTCAGGCACAGACGATGCTCATGTTGCACAGGACAGTATTGCTGCAATAGACTAAATTAGGGTTAGTGCAGAATACAAATGAAATTGAAGTATTAAAAATAGAATAATGGATTTCCCAGAGCAAAATACAATACAAAAATCCAGTGAAACATAATAAAAACATGTACCAGGCATCATTCCAGTTTTTTATCTGATGAGAATATAATTGCTCACAGACCTCACCACTCTTTATGTCAGAACATGCTGTGATATTATGTGACAATGGTGATACCACGGCCAAACCCAATCCTATATTTGTGCAACATCTATGTACCTGCATTTGGAGCAGTAACAGGCAGAGAAATCAGAAATCCCTCCCTATCTGTGGGATCGCCTCCAACTTCACAACCCTCCAGGATATTTGTACTCCTCTGATTCTTTCCTTATGGGCATTTCCAGGTTAATGGCTCCACCATTGGTGACCACGACTGCCTGGGTGCTAGTGTCAGGAATTCTCTCACTGAACCTCACCACCTCTTCATCGTTCTTCCCGTCCACAAGACCCTCCTTAATATCTACTTTTTTAGACCGACCTTTGGATCATCTGCCTTAATTTCTCCTTGTACAGACTGGATCAAAAGGTTGGCAGGGACAATTGTAGTTGGACAATGTGTTATCTTCAAAACAGAAATGGTCCAGACACAGTCAAGATGTATTCTTTTGATTTGATTTTTGTTTGATTTATCATTGTCATGTGTATTAGCACACAGTGAAAAGTATTGTTTCTTGTGTGCTATACAGACAAAACAAAGCGTACATAGAGAAGGAAAGAGTGCAGGATGTGGTGTTACAGTCATAGCTAGGGTGTAGAGAAAGATCAATTTAATGCGAGGTAGGTCCATTCAAAAGTCTGATTGCTCACAGGGAAGAAGCTGGTCTTGAGTCGGTTGGTACGTGACCTCAGACTTTTGTATCTTTTTCCCAAAGGAAGAAGGTGGAAGAGAGAATGTCTGGGGTGCGTGGGGTCCTTAATGATGCTGGCTGCTTTTTCGAGGCAGTGGGAAGTGTAGACAGTGTCAATGGATGGGAGGCTGGTTTGGGTGATGGGCTGGGCTTCGTTCACGACCTTTTGTAGTTTCTTGCGGTCTTGGACAGAGCAGGAGCCATACCAAGCTGTGATACAACCAGAAAGAATGCTTTCTATGGTGCATTTTAGAAGTTGGTGAGAGTCGTCGCGGACATGCCAAATTTCCTTAGTCTTTTGAGAAAGTAGAGGTGTTGGTGGGCTTTCTTAATCATAGCATTGGCATGGAGAGACCAGGAAAGATTGTTGGTGATCTGAACACCTAGAAACTTGAAGATTTCGATCATCGCCACTTCATCACCCTTGATGTAGACAGGGGCATGTCCTCCAATACACTTCCTGAAGTTGATGACTAGCTCCTTTGTTTTACATTGAGGGAGAGATTATTATCATCGTACCATTTCACTAGGTTCTCTGTCTCTTTCTTGTACTCTGTCTCGTTGTTGTTTGAGATCTGACCCACTATGGTGGTCAGTCCGCTGATGTCTCCTTCCCAACATTTTGGCCCCAACTATATTCTGTGGGAGTGAATTCCACACATTCACCACTCTGTGGGTGAATGTGGGTGAAGAAATTTCTCCTCACCTCAGTCCTAAAAGGTTTACCCCCTTTCCTCAAACTATGACCCCTAGTTCTGGACTTCCCATCGGGAACATTCTTTCTCAATCTATCCTGTCTAACCCCATTAGAATTTTATAAGTTCCTATGAAATCCCCTCTCATCCTTCTAAATTCCAGTGAATATAATGCTAACCGACTTAGTTTCTCCTCCTTTGACAGATCTGCCTTCCCAGGAATCAGCCTGGTAAACCTTTGCTGCAATCCCTCTATAGTAAGGACAATATTCCTTAGATGATGCCATGTTTATATTACTCTCTAGCTCGCCAAAAGACTGTCTATCTACATGTAGGAATTTTATATTAGAAATTTTCAGTGTTGGATTCCACATTCAACTTGCAGTTGCTTCAGAACAATGTTACCTGAGATATGCTTGTTGTTCAAGAAAGAAAGACTTGGGTTTTATATAGCACTTTTTCCTGACCACAGGATGTCCCTAAGCACTTGTGCGGCCAGTGAAGTTTTTTTGAAGATATAGACTGAAATCCTATCCAGAATCGGTGTGGGCGAGGTTCCCAGAATGGAAATCTCCTTTGGCCTCGGGCGGGTTTTGACAAGCAAGGCTGTAAAATCCCGCCCATAGTTAATATAATGTAGCGGTCAATGTGTGCACAGTAAACTCTCACAGACAACAATGCGATAATTACCAGTAGTCTTTTTTTTCTCGTGTAAATTGAGGGATAATTATTGGCCAGAGTAGCAAGCATAGCTCTGTTGCCATTCAAAATAAAGCCATCGTAGATATCTCCAGTCCAAAGATGTGCGGGTTAGGTTGATTGGCCATGGTAAATTAACCCTAGTGTCAGGGGGACTAGCGAGGGCAAATACATGGGGTTGCAGGAATAGGGGCCTGGGTGGGATTGTGGTCGGTGCAGGCTTGATGGCCCGAATGGCCTCCTTCTGCACTGTAAGGATTCTATGATTCTATGATGAGCAGGTAGACGGGACCTTGGCTTAACATCTGATCCAGAGACGGCACCTCTGCCAGAATTTAATGAGGGCACCAGGGATCCGATGACAGCCACCAAACCATGTGGCAGACCCCCCAACTCCAAACCCTATCCATCAATCTCCAGGAGCCCTGAGGGAATTAAGTGGGAACCCTGCCACTGGCATTCCTCGGCTCCACGGGGGATATTTATTTTCAGGACTTCCGCCAGTAGGACAGAAATACCATTCCCTGAGAATTGATGCCCAATCAAAGGCTAACAACCGTCCGCTATCAGCCACTCCACTGAGAGGCTACGTGCAAACATTCCTTCCTGGAGTTAATCAAGGGAAGGGGGGATGTGGGAAGGTGGCAGGGATCCAAACTCTACCCTACTTTCCCTTCTCAAGTGAACAATTAGGAGTGGTCAATAAATGTTAGCCACTCCAGCGACACCCACATCTTGTGAAAGAATATTTTTAAAAACTATTGAAAATCAGCCAAGTAAGCCCAGAATCTCAGATTGAGAATATATCTTCCCTTAGCAGCAATGCACTGTGGCAATTTGTGCAGAGATATGAAACAATACACTCAAGGTTCAGTGAGTTAGTGGTCTTCCTGCATGAAGCTGGGAGGTCCAAGGTTCAATGCTCAGTCTACTCTGAGTTATTTGGTCACTGGCAGAATATCTGGAATTAGGGGTCTACTGATGACCATGAAATCATTGTCGATTGTCAAAAAAACCCATCTGGTTCACTACTGTCCTTTAGGGAAAGAAATCTGCCGTCCTTACCTGGTCTGGCCTACATGTGACTCCAGAGTCACAGCAATGTGGTTGATTCACAACTGCCCTCTGAAATGGCCTAGCAAGCCACTCAGTTGTAACAGCGGTTCAAGAAGGCAGCTCACCACCACCTTCTTAAGGACAACTAGGGATGGGCAATAAATGCTGGCCAGCCAGTGATGGCCATGTCCCATGAGTGATTAAATAAATAAATCCCTGCCACCTTCCCACATCTCCTCTTCCCTCGATTAACTCCAAAACTATGGTAGTTAGCAGTGCAATGGGATAGGCAAATGCTAGCTGGGTCACGTGTCCAGATGCTATCCAATGACTCACAATGGAAAAATGGACATTAATTGATGATGGGATTTGGCTCCATTCTCTTGTGGTCCACTGATAAATAGTTTGTCCCCCAATCATGTTTTAGAGTTGCCTGAGGGGATGAGCCCTTGGGTTATCCATTAAAGGACCTAGGAGTAAAAACAGATGCCAGAGTGGTAACAGAAAAATACTAGCAAACAATAGTCAGGAGAACAATGCCAGAGAATGCCATGGAGATATGGACAAGATTAACACAGAATGGCTGGAATTCTCTGGCCATTCACACTGGTGGGACTCTCCAGTCCCGCTGCATCGAACGGAGAATTGGCTGAGTGCCAAATTCTCCATCCTCTCCGGCAGTGGCGGCAGGGCGTGAACAGCCGGAGAAAATGTCTTTTGCTGTTACAGTGAACGTCAAGAAGGTTTTTTTTGTAACTGAAATGGAGCAGGTTTAAAGTGACAATTTACGGAGTTTCCTTCATGCATGCAGTAAAATATAGCCAGCGTATGGTTTTAATATCCATTCTTTACTTTGTACATGACAAGATTCAGTCAAAATCCCATTAATCTTGACTGATGTCCTATCCTTGAACTCTTTGCCCTGAAGATCAAATGATTCCCCTCATGTACATGGGAAATAGAACATGAACTAGCATAAAACATGTCTTCATATCCAATTGAAAAGATAGCATCTAAAGTATTCACGATAGCTTGCCATCTTTTAATCTGATTAAGATAAGTGAGGCTGCTGAGGAAAATCTGTAAACCTGGGGCAGAATTGACAAGAACGAGGAGAACACCCATTCTGTCTGTATATCCACCAAATATTACTCACAGTAGACGATCTTGTCCAATAGCTCATTGTTGTTTGTGGGAACTTACTGTGGGCATATTATCTGCATTGTTCCCCTATATTACAAGTGACAACACTTCACCAGTGTTTCATTTGCTTGAAAGGAGTCATGAAAAGTGCTGAATAAATTGTTCTTTCCTCTTTCATAGGATCATAGAATCCCTACAATGCAGGAGGCTTTACAGCCCATCGAGTATGCACTGACTCTCTGTGACAGAGTACCTAACCTAGGCTCTTCCCCCCACCCTAGGCTCTTCCCCCCCACCCTATCCCCGTAATCCCACACCATTTACCATGGATAATTCATCTAACCTACACATCTTGGGACACTAAGGGGCAATTTAGCCCGGCCAATCCACCTAACCTTTCTCGGCACAACATCGTGGGCCGAAGGGCCTGTTCTGTGCTGTACTGTTCTATGTTCTATGTTCTAACCTGCGCATCTTTGGACTGTGCAAGGAAACCAGAGCACCTGGAGGAAACTCGGGGAGAATGTGCAAACTCCTCTCAGGGGGTCACCCAAGGCTGGAATCGAACCTGGGTCCCTCACGCTGTAAGGCAGCAGTGGCTAAACACTGTGCTACCTTGCCACACACTCTGGGAATAGTGAAAGCTTTGGCCTGAAAGCTATTCTCAGCAAGTGGCCATTCCAATTCGGAAGCTTTAAGAGGTCTTCGTTTGTGGAAGAGAAACACTCACAATCTCAAGCAGCCAGCAAGATCCGAGGAACCAGGCCTTTCCCCAGTCCTCTCTTTAATAGATGAAACACAGCAGGCACCAGCCCAGAGATCCTGTTCTGTATGGGATTAAGCTGGGATGTTTCCATGGGCCAATATGCAGGAATAATTAGCTGAGGTTTAATGTTACTGTTTCTTGTCCAGCCTCCCACCCTGAGGCACTTTGAACGATAAGACAGTAATGAAAAGGCACAGCAAGAGTGTTGGGATTTCGAAAGCACTGCATTCTTCGACGTAGACTGATATATAGATAGTTAGCCCGCAGGCTAAATGAGACAGTTAAAGATAAAAAGCAATAAGGCACTATGTGTAGTACAGATAATTTGAGAAAAAAAAATTGTTTGAAGCTTGAATAGTGTGTGCCTTGAACTCTGTAGCACTGGGGATAATATTCACTGCATTCCTGCCTCTTTATGGCTGAAAAAAAGCATCACGTTTTGCGGCAAGCAGGAGAGGTACAACCTACCGTCCACCTGAAGGAGAAAACGAGCAACCTGACTTAAACAGGAACGTCAATCATTCGAAGGGCTCTGCCACAAAGAAGCAAATTGCGACGTAAGCCTATGTGTAACAGGTCGTATAAGATGGTTAACAAAGAAAGTGTGGACAAGGCTGGAAGGAATGAGTAGCTTTGTGAACCCTGAGATTGGGCAATAACCCCAGATACGCTAAGATAAAAGCAAAACACTGCGGATGCTGGAATCTGAAACGAAAACAGAAAATGCTGCAAAATCTCAGCAGGTCTGACCCCATCTGTGGAGAGAGAATAGCGCCAACGTTTCCAGTCTAGATGACCCCTTCGTCAGAGCTGTATCTCAGAGAAACTCCCAGATAAGTTTCCTTTCATGTCTTCATTCGGATCCATTTTCCTCAACCGTCCCTCCGTTCTATTATCACGGGACAATCAGAATGTGGCAGTTCTGGCCGGGCGTATTCTTGGAGGTTTCATCACATCAGCTCCTCCCCCAGGCTGATGTTCCCATTTCCATGTTCCCCCTATTGGTTGCCCAATGTGTCCAAGCTCTTGGTACTTTTTCTGCTACCTACAGTGTCCTGGAAATAAGTAGCCATATAGTTCATAAGGGGCCATAGCATAGAGGGAGATAAGCGATGATATAGCATGAGGGACCTTCTCCACATTGAACATAGGGCAAAGCAAGGAGGTACGCCTCCATGAACTATCACACACCCAGTATGGAAATATCTGTTGTCATCATCCTGGAGGGTTGCCAACCCCAGCTACAGTTTTGCACATGCTAGCCAGCCTCGAGCCCAAGTAGCCGTTATTGATGGGGGAGCTGGGACAGTGTTTGCCATGCTTGGCTATTTGATCATGTAGGATCTCACAGCCAAACCCAATCTCTTTTTTAATTAATGTTTGTACCTATGCATGTTAATAGGCCTCACTGGAAAATAGACAGGAGCTTGAAACCTGCCTGAGTTTCCCTTACGCAGGTCGATGTGGGAACTCTTCTATCACTGACCTGGCTGAGGCCAGATAACTCATTAGGGCTGGAGATCAACTTTGGGATTTTCCTGGTCTCAGTCGCTTCCTGTATAAATTTGTTGGTGTATTAGAGAGGCACAAGTTATGTCAGCAAATAAAACCATTCCTGGGTTGATTTGGTTGAGCTAGAATTGGCACAGTGGTTAGCACTGCTGCTCCACAGCGCCAGGGACCAGGGTTCAGTTCCGGCCTTGGGTGACTGTCTGTGTAGAGTTTGCACATTCTCCTCGTGTCTGCGTGAGTTTCTTCCGGGTGCTCCGGTTTCCTCCAACACTCCAAAGATGTGCAGGTTAGGCTGATTGGCCATGCTAAATTGTCCCTTAGTGTCCCAAGATATAGAGGTTAGCGGGGTGAATACGTGGAGTTACAGGGCAAGCTTGGGTAAGATTTGGTCTCCTTCTGCACTGTAGGGATTCTATGATAATGGGAATTTGTATATCTTGAGTATATCAATGCCTTTGGGTTTCTAGTCCTTCAGGATTAACCTGGAGTATCCAGGAATTAATTATCAATCTCCTGGACATTGCTACAAGCAATCCAAGAGAAAATCATGAAGCAATCATACATAATTTTTGTTTTCATTTACTGTGAACACTTCTGTGTATTAATTCTAAAAATATTAGTGGGATGAGGTGAAAAGGGTGTTGGGGTTGGGAACTAGGAGGCAAGATTTCACAATAGATTTACTCTACGCAGGAAAAAAGTTACTTTAAAATGAAGCTAATTATTGATGAACGTAGCACTGGACAGAACCAGAAGGTTGGATTTGCGTTATGGGTACAGGAGGCATTGATGCTCACACATAACATAATCCTCACACTAACATTGTTATAGCTGCCAGGGCAGGGGGCTTGGGAGGGGATCAATGGTGAACCCATATGCATCGGTGCAGACTCGATGGGCCAAAGGGCCTCTTCTGTACTGTAGTATTCTGTGATTCTGTGATATTATTCACATTCGAACTGTGGGGACTACTGGTCTCCGCTGGTGTCTACTACTATTAACTGGAGGTGGCCAGTTAATAGTAATTTTGCGACTAATGCCAGTCTTTTTCCTACATTCATAAAACCATAGAATTCCTACAGTGCAGAAGGAGTCCATTTGGCCCATCAGATCTTCACTGGCTCTCCAACCGATCATCTCACCCAGGCCCGATTCCCATAACCCCACATATTTACCCTTCTAATCTTCCTAACCTACACATCTTGGTATATATGGGATAATTGAACATAGTCACTCCATCTAACCTACACATTTTGGGACACTAAGGGGAAATTTAACATGGCCGATGCACCTAACTTGCATATCTTTGGAGTGTGGGAGGAAACTGGAGCACCCGGAGGAGTCCCACACAGACACGGGGAGAATGTACGAACTCCACACAGACAGTGACCCAAGGCCGGCATTGAACCCGGATGCCTGGCGCTAAGGCAGTGATGTTAAACATGATGCATCGTGCACATTATAGCTGTTGGTATTTTCTCCTGGACTATTGGATAATGGTTTCAAAACATCCTAGTAGTTCAACTGGAAGTCACTCCTATAAAAAGCTATGCAAGGCATACTGGATTTCATTCAAATCTCCTTAGCCATTCACTAAAGTTGGGAGAATGCTGCTTCAAGATTGAAAGTCATTTGTCTCTATGCAAATCCAGTTGTAACTTAAAGTAATGACAGATGGTTAACAAAGTATCTTCTGGAGCCTTCCCCTCACGGAAGTATCTATAAAACTGAATCTTCCCTTGCTTCTATTATTGTTAAGTTTAAGTTTATTTATTCGTGTCGCAAGTGTGCTTACATTAACACTGCAATGAAGTTACTGTGAAAATTCCCGAGTCGCCACACTTCAGCGTCTGCTCGGGTATGAGCAGGGAGAAACTGAGGGAGAATTTAGCATGGCCTCTGCACCCAACCAGCATGTCGTTTGGACAGGAAACCAGAGCACCCGGAGGAAACCTACGCAGACACAGGGAGGATGTGCAAACTCCACACACTCACCCAAGCTGGGAAGTGAACCCAGGCCCCTGGCACTATGAGGCAGTAGTGCTAACCCATTTTGCTATGAAGATGTTGCATTGTCTCAAAAGTGATCGAATGTCTTACTCTGGTAAGAGATCTGGCTGGAGGCAAAGATCTTTTTTTTAGAAGTACTTTTACTTACTTTACTAACTATGTACAAGATTCTTAGGCTCTTCTCACACATCTCTCTGACCGACAGCATTACGACACAGCTCCTTACTCACATGCTCAGTAGCTATTATTAGAGTAGTGTTAAGAGTTAACCCTTTACTCTACGATGCTCAAATGGGACATTTCTTTCTGTGGGTTTCTCAAAGCCAAAACTGCACAATGTTTCCTCGCTTATGGCCTGACCATTTGAAGGTTTCAGACTTGAGGTCCCAGGGTATTAACGTACAAAGTATAGGCGGGAACAGGTCAGGGAAAGAGGAAGACCACAGAGGAGGAAAAAGTCATTGCAGTCAGTAGCGCTGCTCTGTAGCTTTACGATGTTCATAAGTCAGTTTATCATTTCATTGTATTACAATAGTCCACCGAGCTCTTCAAACTATTAACCAGTTGTCTACTTTGAGGGATCTATTGATGGATGGGGGAATGTGCAATTATGTGTGATTTTGTCCAAAGATGCGCAGGTTAAGTGGATTGGCCATGCTAAATTGCCCATTAGTGTCCCAAGGTGTGTAGGTTAGGGAGATTAGCGGGGTAAATAGGTGGGGTTGCAGGGATAGGGCCTGGTTAAGATGTCCTGTCGAGAGTCGGTGTAGGCGCGACGGACTGAATGACATCCTTCTGCGCTGCAACAGTTGTATGATTCTATGATGTGGAGATGTCGGTGTTGGGCTGGAGTGGACAAGGTGAGAGGTCACACGACACCAGGTTATATTCCAACAGGTTCATTTGAAATCACAAGCTTTTGGAGCGCTGCTCCTTCATCACTTCACCTGACAAAGGAGCAGTGCTCCAAAAGCTTGTGATTTCAAATGATTCTATGTGTACCGCCACAGAGATAAGGGAGAAATGCAAATTAGTCATAGAATAGAAATCATAGAAACCCTACAGTGCAGAAGGAGGCCATTCGGCCCATCGAGTCTGCACCGACCACAATCCCACCCAGGCCCTACCCCCACATATTTACCCACTAATCCCTCTAACCTACGCATCCCAGGACTCTAAGGGGCAATTTTTAACCTGGCCAATCAACCTAACCCGCACATCTTTGGACTGTGGGAGGAAACCGGAGCACCCGGAGGAAACCCACGCAGACACGAGGAGAATGTGCAAACTCCACACAGACAGTGACCCGAGCCGGGAATCGAACCCGGGACCCTGGAGCTGTGAAGCAGCAGTGCTAACCACTGTGCTACCGTGGTATTGTTTAGGTCCCTTGTGTCGTGTAAAGAGGAAATCGATTGTGTTTACTGGAACTTTATGTTCTGTTAATGCATTAACATAACTTCAACTTCAGTTCACCTTTCAGCATTGCCCTACTCCATGGTCACACAGATCACTACATTGTTGTGTTATCCAATATTCACTTAGAGAACTGCCATACTGACTTAAACTGGTGAGACTTCTGTGTTACAAAGTAGGAAAAAATGAGCTCCTTCTGTATCGGTGCAACTTACAACAGAAGATCACACAGCATGTCGAGCACAGAAACAGATCCAGGCCAATGTTTATGTTTAACATGAACCCTCATCCATCCTTCTTCATTAACCCTATGACTTTCAGTTCTTTGTCATTCCTGTTTATCTGGCTTCCGCTTCAAAAACATTTATGTTATTTGCCGCAACTACTCATTGTGATAGTTACTTCCACATTCTAACCACTCTTGGAGTGCTGGAAATCTTGTCACTCAATCCAGCTGGAAGTTCTAGGCTCAGATCCCACTCCAGGACTTGTCGGCCATCGAAGGAGCAATTATGACACAATTCAATCATTCAATCAGCCTGCCAATGAATCATAGAATCATAGAAACCCTACAGTGCAGAAAGAGGCCATTCGGCCCATCGAGTCTGCACCGATCACAATCCCACCCAGGCCCTACCCCCATATCCCTACACATTTACCCGCTAATCCCTCTAACCTACGCATCTCAGGGCACTAAGGGGCAATTTTAGCATGGCCAATCAACCTAACCCGCACATCTTTGGACTGTGGGAGGAAACCGGAGCACCCGGAGGAAACCCACGCAGACACGGGGAGAATGTGCACACACCACACAGACAGTGACCCAAGCCGGGAATCGAACCCAGGTCCCTGGAGCTGTGAAGCAGCAGTGCTAACGACTGTGCTACTGCGCCACCCCTCACTATTCCCAAAATGGGGGGAAAAAAGTGTGTATATAGCCAAATTCTTTGGATAAAGAAGTTTTTCCTGCATTTCACCAAGGATTCAATACTTGCCTTCTCAGTTTGAGAAAAGTTTCTACAGCAGTATGTGTCCAGTCCAACAGAAAAGAGTGCCCAAAAACAGAAAATGCTGGAAAATCTCAGCAGCTCTGACTGTGGAGAGAGAATAGAGATAACGTTTTGAGTCTGGATGACCCTACGTCAGAGCTGGAGCATTTATGCGAAAGTATTTTGCTTTTATGAATGATTGCACTGTTGAATATGGTTCTTGGAACTGAGATAAACCAAGTAGATCAAGTGTCAGTGGTGGAATATTTAGGAGACAGTGATCATTGTATTGTAAGGTTTAAGATGATATAAAAGAGAGGGCAGAAGAGGTTTACAAGACAGGTTCCAAGGATAAGAAACTTCAGCTATGAGATTGGAGAGGTTAGGAATATTCTCCTTAGAGAGAAAAAGGCTATGAGAAGATTTGATTGAGCTGTTCAAAATCATGAGGGTGGGGGGGCGGTGAACAAAGTAGATAGGGAGAAATTGTTCCCGCTTGTAAAAGGATCAAGAACGAGAAGGCACAGATTGAAGGTGATTTGTAAAAGAAGCAAATGCGATGTGAGAAAAAGCTTTTTCACACAGAGAGTGGTTCGGGTCTGGAATGAACTGTATGGGAGTGTGGTAGAGGCAGATACAATCGAGGCAATCAAGAGGATATAAAATGATTATTTGACGAGAGACAATGAGAAGGGGGTATGAGGAAAAGGCAGGGGAACGGCACTAAATCCTGATGCTCATTTGCAGAGCTGGTTCAGACAGACAGGCCAGATTGCGCTCTTCTGCACCGTAACAATTCTGTGATTCTATGATTCTATCAATGTGTCAGACATGATTTGGACTTATAAAAGACCTAGACTGTCTCAGTAACATCCATGGAGACTCACTGACCTGGTGAAAATGAGTGTCTGTTCTGAAGATGGTTGACAGTTAACTTGTGGCCACACTGCTCTCTTAGTGCTGACTGATGTTTATCCCTGGCAATTATACTGTGAAGATTGAAGAAAGCCGTAAGCTTAAACTCACCCAAACCTGGCCCAATTGCCTTTATTGAAATTTGATACAAATGAATGAGTTATGATTTCCACCCAAATGGACCAGTAGTTCAGAGCTAAGCCATATGTGTACTGATGCAAGCCTTTCAAGCTGGGTTCAAGTTTAATGGGTTTAATCGATTAGCCAAACTTAATAGACAATTCGGAATGGGGCTGCTTCATACAGCCTGACCACAGAGCCATGGCAGTTTTCCAACTATTTATTGCCACGTTTACAAATTGATCTCAAACTTACATAACACAACATAACCATGATACATGACAGTGCATGACATGATGGGTGGAATTCTCCATTTTGTTTTCTAAACATGACAGCGAGTGGTTCCGGCGGTGCTCTTCCCACTTGCCGGAATGATGTGAAGCCGTACCCAAGTCATGGCTTTGATTATGCACAAGTGATTATCTCTCCGAATCACTTGGTGGGTCGGGTGCTGACCCGTTTATCTGCCATCAGCTGGCGGGTTCCAAGGTCCAATGCTATACTTAAACACCAATCCAACACATACATATCACTCTCTCCAGCCCACCTATCTTCACCAGATCATACATGGCGTCAGCAACCTAGAGGCAAAAGGCCAGCAGCCTCTTTAGGCCACCATGCCCTCGAGACCTTGCTTCAAGAAGTCTGGCTGTAGAGACGTGTCCTCCGCCATAGGGATACCTTGAGGAAGAACAGCGGCCTCACCTCTCCAGCCTGGGAAGACATTGCTCAGGAGGTCAGCAGTGCAGGAAGCAGATACATGATCTCATCCACTCTGCCATTGTGAAGGCTCACCACCACCTTCTCAAGGACAATTAGGGATGGGAGATAAATGCTGGCCTAGCCAGCGATGTCCACATCCTTTGAATGAATACAAAAATATTGTAAATGCTACATTTTTAACCACTGCTACTTTTGTGCAACTTTAGTAGTGACAGATTTTTCAACTCGGCGTGTCACCAATAGTACAGATCAAAATTGCTTGATCAGATCCACTGCAAAGCTATTTGTTGGGAGACGTTCTGCTTGGCACTCCCCATTATCAACATTTAATTGCCATTTTTTAATTATTATTCATTTGTGGGACATGAGCGTCACTGGCTGGCCAGCATTCACTGCCCATCCCTAGTTGCCTGAGGACAGTTGAGAGTCAACCACATTGCTGTGGCTCTGGAGTCACATACCAGGTATGGATGGCAGATTTCCTTTCCTAAAGGATATTAGTGAACCAGATGGGTTTTTTTGAAAATCAACAATGGTTTCATGGTCATCAGTAGATTCGGAATTCCAGATATTTTTTATTGAATTTAAATTCCATCAGCTGACATGATGGGATTCAAACCCGGGTCCCCAGAACATTAGATGAGTTTCTGGATTAATAGTCTAGCAATAATACCACGAGGCCATCGTCTCCCCTGCAGTTAAATCATCAAATCATAGAATCCCTGCAGTGCAGAAGGAGGCCATTCGGCCCATCAAGTCTGCACCGACCACAATCCCATCCTGGCTCTATCCCCATAACCCCATGTATTTACCCTGCTAGTCCCCCTGACACTAAGGGGCAATTTAGCATGGCCAATCAACCTAACCTCCACATCTTTGGAATGTGGGAGGCAATCGGAGCACCCGGAGGAAACCCACGCAGACACGGGGAGAGTGTGCAAACTCCACACAGACAGTGACCCAAGCTGGGAATCGAACCCGGGTCCCTGGCGCTGTGAGGCAGCAGTGCTAACCACTGTGCCACCGTGCTGCCCTTATGCTGCAAATCATGCGCAATGATTGAATATAACGGTGCACGGGACGCATTTAAAGTGATGTTCTGCAAATTATTATCGAGGCAGAAAAGGAATACCCTTGACAGGTCCAGAGGGCATTTGATAAATAAGTGGCAGATACAGTAGTCATGAGAATCAACCAGCACCAGGGTCAAATCTGGGTCTTTATACCCGCAGTATGTGGGAAGAGATAAGAAAGGTGGTGGCTGATATAACGAACAACCTATACGAATGATCACTATCAATTATCTCACTTTTTTTTATATGGGTCAATGTCGCAAGGACTTTACTAGGTAAAGTGCAAGACTGAGGCACAATGATCTTACAAGGCCACAGCGAGATATGACATATATTTTCCTATATTGAGGTCAATGGCGACCTGATAAGGTAAAAATACCACTCATAATTAAACACTGGAATTAAATAGCTTTATGAATCTAACTTTATTCACTGTACTTTCTACTTTTGACCTCTACTTTCTCAGGAGGCTAAGGAAATTTGACATGTCAACGACTCTCATGAATTTTTCCAGGTTCACCATTGAACGCTTCCTTTCTGGTTGTATCTCAGCTTGGTATGGCTCCTGCTCCACCCAAGACTGCAAGGAACTACAAAGATTGTGAACAGAGCCCAGTCCATCACGCAAACCGGCCTCCCATCCATTGACTTTGTTTACACTTCCCACTGCCTCGGAAAAGCAGCCAACATAATCAAGGACCCCACGCATTCCAGACACACTCTCTTCCACCTTCTTCCGTTGGGAAAAAGATACAAAAGTTTGAGAACATGGATCAACCGATTCAAGAGCAGCTTCTTCCCTGCTGCCATCAGACTTTTGAATGGACCTATTATATATTAAGCCGATCTTTCTCTAGACCCTAGCTATACTGTAACACTATATACTGCACTCTCTCCTTTCCTTCTCCCCAAGGTACTCTATGAATGGTATGTGTTTGTCTGTAACAGCTCGCAAGAAATAATACTTTTCACTGTATCCCAATACATGTGACAATACTGAATCAAATTAAATGTATTGGTTGAGGGATTAATGTCGTCTAAGGCATCAGAAGAACTCCCTGTTTTCCTTTGAATAGTACAATTGGATCTTTTACGTACACCTGAACAAGTAGATGGGTATATGTTTAATGGCTTTACCATAGACAGTAATTCGCTTTCCTCATGTGGTGAGAAATGAGTTGTCTCACCTTGAAGTGCGGCATGGTGGCACAGTGGTTGGCACTGCTGCCTCACAGCGCCAGGAACCCAGTTCGATTCCTGGCAAGGGTCACTGTCTGTGTGCACTCTTCACATTGTCTGTGTGGGTTTCCTCCGGGTACCCCCGTTTCCTCCCACAGTCCAAAGATGTGCTGGTTAGGTGCATTGGCAATGCTAAATTCACCCTCAGTGTACCCGAACAGGCGCCAGAGTGTGGCGACTAGGGGATTTTCACAGTAACATTGCTGCAGTGTTAATGTAAGCCTACTTGTGACACGAATAAATAAACTCAAGTCTATCTCTCAGCTAATGCGTATGATCCTTCTTTTTCAGGGAAGGACAGCAGGTAACAATGTCATGAATTGCTGAAGGGTCACAATATATCATGGCACACCTTGGGCAAAGACAATATAATGTTGCTCACTGAAAGGCAGTACATGACTTGTTGATCGTGATCTTTGTGCAACATGCTAATGTTTAGTGTTTGCACTGTATTGCTCACATACTCTTATTGTGAGTCATCCAAATGATCTTGTTTCTGACCCTCTATCAAATCATTGCATATTGCAACAGCAAGTGCTGTAAGTTCCATAAGTATGAATCATGTTTTTTATCTTTCTTATAGAAAGCCAAGAAAACGTCAGCCAAGTGGGTCATGGGGCTGAACTTTACCCTCCCCATCAGAGGATCTGCAGGAAGGGCAGATTCCCCAGGTCCCCTTCCACTGCCCTCTCACCTGCACTCACCTCTCCGCCACTTTACAGTGGGACAACCAAGGTCTAGGCCAGCCTGCCTACCCTTGCTGCAATTTAGGCCCTTAAGTGGGCAATTAATGACCAGGGGCAAGGGGAAACTCACAAACTTACCTGGTTAGGTCCCGGATGCTCCAGCTGAATAACTCTAATCGATCTGCTGCCGGCATTCTGTTTCACCCAAAGAAAAGCTTAGTTTCTGATTCCTAGACATGGTTAGGAATGCAATTAATCTCCTTCAATGGCCTCCTTTCCACATTGGACGCCTCTCTATAAGGTCTGACCCTTCCGGGTGCTCTCCTCTCCCCATAACCTTCATAATGACCCGCTCTGCAGCTCTCCCTATCTCCCCACCCCACAGACTACACCTCTCCTCCCACCGTGAGGCCCTATTCACCTGGTCCTGGACTTTGGGGCTGCATGCGGTCCCAGTCCTGACCACTATACAACCTATTGTTGGGCCTGGTGAGCTGCAGTCATTCAGATTGGCAGGTAGCTCCCTGAGGCAGGCCTACCTCTTGAGTGAGAGGTGTTGGAGCGTTAAATGGTTGCCAAGCAGCTCAAGTCATGGGCTGCATTCTCTGCCGACTCTTTGGATGGCCAAAAGCAGGAGTCCCCACCATTCGATATATCCTGCCCATACAGAAGGAGGCCATCTAGCTTATCAAGTCCATATCAACTCTCTGTAGGACTATACAATCAGTCTCACTGTCTTGCTCAATCCCCATACTCTTGCAATTTTATATTCTTCACAAATCTATCCGATTTCATAAAATCAAAGAAGCACAACAGTGCAGAAGCCATTCTGCCCACCGAGTCTGCACCAACTCTCAACATAGCATGTTATCCAGGCACACTCCCTCCCCATCCCCGTAAACTCACACATTTACATTGCTAATCCTCCTAAACCTACACATCTTGGAAGACTAAGGGGCAATTTAGCATGGCCAATCCACCCAACCTGTGGGAGGAAACTAGAGCACCCGGAGGAAACCCACGCAGACACGGGGAGAACGTGCAAACTCCACACAGACAGTGACCCAAGGCTGGAATTGAATCCGGGTCCCTGGCGCTGTGAGGCTGCAGTGCTAACCACTGTTGGGTGTGTAGGTTGAGACAAAATCCCAGTATTTCTGAGGAATGGTCTTACTCCCGGATTGACCAAGAGTTTTGTCCTTGTTGGCTTCGAAACAGGGAGTCTCGGAAGCCCCACACTATCATCATTAGTTTATGTACATCTCAAACAGCTGATCTTGATGCTCTGTGTTGGGATTTATTCACCAAAGAGGAACTTAAAATTGCCCCTTTTAAGCCTCCAGGACAACATGACAAAACAACAAATGAGAAAAATGAATCTGAACAGGAATGAGTTGCCTGGGCTTCGAAAGTGAATGCCAGACTTGTAAAATGACATAGGATTTATAGAATTAGACTTGTAGAATTACATAGAATTTTATAAGTCTACAAGATCGAAATAAGCCATTCATCCCTTTGGTCTACACTGCTATTAATGTTTCATACAAGCCTCTTCAGCTCATCATAAAGCCATAAGTTGGGCATTCTTTCCCTGGGAATATTTCTTGAGGCATGCACTCAATGAAATAACAGCGAGTTTGATCACAGAAGTGGAAGATTCATAAGGCTTGTTGAAATGTATGGCACGAATTTTCCCGTTCCGCCCATCACAGGAATCGTAGTGGGCGAGGGACGGACCATGGCGAGGTCCATTGACCACGGGTGGGGTTCCCCACTTTCGGGGTAAGCATGGCCGGAAAATCCCGAGCTATGTGTCTATAGCCACCTGGATCAGTAAGCCAAGCTGAGGCAGGGCCTTCATTAGCAGTGTACTTGCTGAAACACAGGAAGGCAGGTGGTTCCAATAGAGCTGCCAGTACTTTGTCAACACAACATTTAGGAAGTTGATTGGTGCAGTTGTAGCAATTGTGCAGCCCTCTGGGTCTTTCACTCTCGTCTGTTAGTACCTAATAATACTGTATCACAAAAAAAATCTCAAAGTGATTCATGCAATAAATTACGATGGAAAACAGTGAACTATTATCTCTGAACTTATTCCAACTGCTCCTCACTGAAGTGGTAATTCGAGAAGGTCTATTTTTCAGGCAATGAATGCATTGACAATGGTTTAATTTGAGATTTGTTGGCACAGTTGTATTGTTCCATAATACCATTAACATGGCATTGAACTGGTATTTTCAGTAAAGCAGCATTGTGCTGTTGGATTATATCAACCCTTGATGTAGTGTCTGGCAATGTGAATTGCATTGTCTTGTCCGGTCTATGTGGCCCTATCATTAGATGGATGCATGAGAAGCTGCCAGTTGCCAATGATGTCTCCCAGACTGTTTCTGCCAAACATTGTTGGGTTCATGTCTCACTGAATCCACCAGGCAGCTTTATCAGCATCTTATTTTTTAACCACTTCTTTCTGCCCCTTTAGCTATCACCATTTACATGATATTTGAATTAATCGCGTCCTGAGATATTTTACTCACGACCTGACAGGACTCCTCATTTTAACAATGTCACCCAGTGAATAGCCTGCTGGCATTGACTACATAGGACCCAAAGAATAGTCAGTTGGGCAAAAGTGCAAGGATGTTGAGAGCGCCCTTAGAATCAATGTGGTCATATCTTCAGGAGAACAAGTGAGAAAACTGGGCTGCAATGAACTTACTGTGTAAACTGGGGATGAACAGATCAGGTAAGTAATTAACCATCACTCAGCAGGGTTGATAGGCAAGTGGTATAGCTCAAGGTGCACCACTCCACATCGGGCCTGAGGCAAGGACACAAATCTCTATGAACTACTGCAGCCAGTACTAGAAGGCAGGGGGTGGGGGGGTGGGGGGGGGGGGGGGGGGGGCAGGGGGGGGCAGGGGGGGGGGGGGGGCAGGGGGGGGGGGGCGGTGGGGGGGGGATTAGACACTGGGGGTATTGGGGGGTGAGGGGTTTGGACATCGGAGGAGTGGGGGTCGGACATCGGAGGGGTCAGACATCAAGGGATGTGGGGGGTTGAACAGCTGTGGAGATGGGAGTACGGTCCACTTGACCATCACCAATCCGGGTCGGGTCGGGTCAGGTCAGGGTTTCTGGTCGGGTCAAGGTTTCAGGTTGGGTCAGGTTGGGGGCCGGTGGGGGGTTGGGGGGGGGGGGGGAGTTGAGGGGGGTTGGTCCAGTGGGTGAGGTTGGTTCAGGAATTAGAGTCAGGCCCAAGAGTTGCGGGAGGAGTCCAGCATGGGTGGAGGGATCGAGGGGTGTGGGGAAAGTTGTGGGGATTGTTTAGTCTGGGTGGATGGAACAGTCAGCAGGTGGAGTGGAAGGTATGGGGGGGGGGGGGAGGGGGTGGGGGGGTGGTTACGAGAATCGGTCTTAGTTTTTAAAATAGTTACACAGAAGTTAGAAGTTCTATTATTCTGCGTCACTATTAGGGTAATCCTGGCAGAACCGTCTGGAATTAGAGATTTAAAACACTTTGGGCGGGAATTAACGGCTTCGCTCAAGCGAGACTGGAAATTCCCACCCGAGGTCAATGGAGATTTCCATTGTCGGACCCTCACCCTCTCTGATTATGCGGAGGGTGAGGTGATAGAGTTCCGGCCTTTGTCAGATGTTTTCCAGCACAGTGCAATTGTCCAGAGGAAGTTAGCAAGTCTGGGCAATAGCTGTGCAAATACTTACCTGGGAACTTCCAAGAGGGATTCCCCAGCTCACATTTGGGATACCCCTAAATCCGAGGGTTTTAATCGATCTAAGTGGGGTCCCGTACCTGATTGGAACACTGAAACAGCAACCCTGATGACATGGGATTAAATTCTACCACAGCCCATTGTGAAATTTAATTTAATTGATGAACTTGTACCAAAAAAATGAGCACAAAGGCTGCAAGATTGTTTTAAAAACCCTGTTGCTTCCACTTTGGGGAAACCTGCTGCCCCTAACCAGTCTGATATTAAGAAAAATTCAGTTGCATATTATGTGCTTGTCTCTTAATACAACAACACAAGAAATAGGAGCAGGAGTAGGCCTTTCAGTCCTTTGCGTCTGATCCAACTTTCAATAAGATGGTGGCTGATCTTCTACCTCAGTTACACCTTCACGACTATCCCTATATCCCTGGATGACTTCAGTGTGTAAAAATCTATCTATCTCTGATTTAAATATGCTCAATTACTGAATATCTACACTTCTCTGCAGCCAACTCTTCCAAATATACAGTGAATAATTTTACCTCAGTCCTAAATTGATGACCATTATTCTGAGACTGTGACCTCTAGTTCTAGATGCTCGATGAAGAGGAAGGATTGTACCATGTCCGGTCTCTACCATATCAAGGATTACAATAACTCCAGGAGTCAGCTGTGAAGGAACCCTGCTTTTATTGCACAAAATGAAAATAAACAAAAACCAGAAGAACACAACAGGTCCCAACTGGGACTAAAAGGTCCCTCACAGGGTCTTGCTTTAGATGTTAGAATCATAGAATCCTACAGTGCAGAAAGAGGCCAGTCGGCCCATCGAGTCTGCACCAACCACAATGCCACCCAGGCCCTATCCACATATCCCTACGCATTTACCCACTAATCCCTCTAACCTATACATCCCGGGACACTAAGGGGCAATTTAGAATGGCCAATCAACCTAGCCCGCATATCTTTGGACTGTGGGAGGAAACCGGAGCACCCGGAGGAAACCCACGCAGACATGGGGAGAATGTGCAAACTCCACACAGACAGCGACCCGAGCCGGGATTCGAACCCAGGTCCCTGCAGCTGTGAAGCAGCAGTGCTAACCACTGTGCTACCGTGCCGCTCAATAAATGTTATTTATGTATTTATTTATTGTTATTTATTTATTCGTCACAAGTAGGTTTACATTAACACTGCAATGAAGTTATTGTGAAAATCCCCTAGTTGGCACACTCCGGTGCCTGATCGGGTACACTGAGGGAGTATTTAGCATGGCCAATGCACCCTAACCAGCACGTCTTTCAGGCTGTGGGAGGAAACCGGAGGAAAAGCACCCGGAGAGCATGCAGACTCCACACAGACAGTGACCCAAGCTGGCAATCGAACCCGGGTCCCTGGCGCTGTGAGGCAGCAGTGCTAACCACTGTGCCGCCGTGCCGCCCTGAGTGGGTTATTAGAAGAAATTAAAATCTAACCACGGCATTCACATACTCAATTCACAGCAGCAGCTTTGTGGCATCAACTCAGTTACCATCAGTTCAGCAAAAGGCCATGGAAAAAAAAACCTCTCCATCCTTTCAGGTCGAGAGTGGCAATGTGACTGGTCGATTCTTGGCTGAGCTATCACAGGGATTTGCTTTCAATCTCAAACGGCTGGGAACGTTGAGATGCGGTCAATTTAAAACAAACATGGGAAGAAAGGAATCGCTGAATGGCAATCTGTCTTCTGTCTTTATCACTGTGTTAAAAGGAAATTTTTATAAGGTTAAGAAGATTGTGCTTTGAGGTAGGTCCATTTAATTACTTAAATTGCGATGAGCTTTCATAATAAAGAGAGAGAGAGAGAGTGAGGACATTCACTGGGTACCCTGAGCCCTGGACCGAGAACCAGAGCCAACAATTTGTGTTCCTTCAGCCAAGAGGCAGATCTCGCTTTCCGCAGGTCTGTGCGTTTGATGAACAAAGGGAATATTATTCTGCAAAAACAATTCACTCAACTTCAGAAAGGGATCGCGCAGAGAGAAAAATGGACCTTTTCTGTATCGTGAGAGCTGAGCCAAGTCGTTGGTTCAAGACAAAGGTGGGCTTTGAGCGACTAGGCCGTCAGAAGAACCCTGTTGACCAGGTTTACACGCTGCACTCAGTTTTCAATAAAAGGCCCTTTTGAAATTCTTTTTATGCATTTTTGAAGTCAGGAGCTTGTCCAGTGTCTGTTATCAGGTTGTCTTTAAAGACCAGTAACTGTATATCTTGGCAACAAGATATTGTGACCGTGTTTCCTACTTAACCCTTAGAAAGGCTACAATAATATTGAGCATACTGTATTACCTTGCGGAGCATTCACACAAGGTTCCCCATTCATAGAATCCCGACAGTGCAGAAGGAGGCTATTCGGCCCATCGAACCTGCACTGACAACAGTCCCACCCAGGCTCTATCCCCTTAACCCCCTGACACTAATGGGCAATTTATCATGGTCAATCCACTCAACCTGCACATTTTTGGAGTGTGGGAGGAAACGGGAGAACCTGGAAGAAACCCAGGCACACATGGGCAAACTCCACACAGACAGTCACCTGAGGCCAGAATTGAACCTGGGTCCCTGTCGCTGTGAGGCAGCAGTGCTAACCACTGTGCCACCATGCCGCCCATTCCCCCCACCTCACCCCATCCTACCTCATCACCAAGTATTTTTTTTAAGTTTTAGAGTTTATTTATTATTGTCACAAGTAGGCTTACATTAACATTGCAACGAAGTTCAGACAGACAGTGGGTTCAGCTGTGATGCACTCCACAGTTGTATCATTGGCTAGTACGAGCTGTGAAAATCCCCTAGCTGCCACACTCTTGTGCCTATTCGGGTTCACTAAGGGGGAATTTTTTAGCATGGCCAATACATCTAAGCAGCACGTCTTTTGGAGTGTGGGAGGAAACCGGAGCACCCAGAGGAAATGCACGCAGACACGAGGAGAACGTGCAAACTCTGCACAGACCGTGACCCAAGCCGGGAATCTAGTCCGCATTCCTGGCGCTATGAGGCAGCAGTGCTAACCACTGTGCCACCGTGCCGCCCCAATGATCAGAGGGTCAAGAATTTGCCTGTCCATCTAAAGGGTTAACATCAGAAGCACTTGACACTGATGTAAGTATGATGCACTATCACATGACTAAGGGACTGAGATGTGCAGGGAAGCAGAAGAACAACCTCGTGTAGAGTACTGAGATGTATATAAATCTGTAAACAAGAATGGTTTTTGTGAATAACATGGCAGTATTGACAGGGTAACAGGCAAACCCATTGAGACCACCAACTCAAGACATAAGATGGTGGCAGCGGGCAGTGTGTAAGGACTCGGAAAGACTCTGAAAGACCAACAAGTCCTTGAGTAAAGGACAAGAGAAAAAAGATTGAAGACTCACATAAGAATGAAGCATCATGGGTGCAAGCAGACACACAGACCTGGGGTGGAATTTTCCCATCCCCCACCACAGGAATTGGAGCAGGCAGGACAGACTACACAAAGGTCCGTTGACCTTGGGTGGTATTTTCCAGTCTTAGAGCGAGCATGGCCGGAAAATCCCGCCCTTGGATCCAGACACAGCGAGTACAGATCACAGTCTACAAGCAGAGCTACTGAAGTAGCAACAAGCCCAGAGCTTAGGGTGGCACAGTGGTTAGCACTGCTGCCTCACAGCGCCAGGGACCCGGGTTCGATTCCTGGCTTGGGTCACTGTCTGTGTGGAGTCTGAACATTCTCCCCGTGTCTGCGTGGGTTTCCTTCGGGTGCTCCGATTTCCTCCCACACTCCAGAGATGTGTGGGTTAGGTTGACTGGCCATGATAAATTGCCTGTTAGTGGCGGGGGACTAGCATCGTAAATACATGGGGTTACGGGGATAGGGCCTGGGTGGGATTGTTGTCGGTGCAAGCTCAATGGGCTAAATGGCCTCCTTTTGCACTGTAGATTCTATGGTTCTATGATTCTATGTAAGCATGAAGTGTACATTGCCACTCCCTGAACCGTTCTGAAGTACTGAATGGTTGCAACAGGCTCAATAATGGGATAATTGGAGGAAGAGATTCTCCAGATAAAGAACGGCTTCATGTTTGCAGAAGGAGTAGCAGAAAGATTAGGTAATTACTTTACATAATAGGGACCATGGCGGACAAGGTTATTGCAAGACAGGGCATCGATGAGACTTTGAGACTTATGAGGAAGTCTTCCAGTCATTTGATTTGTACTGCAGAGTTTGGAAAGAAAATTGATAATTAAGCGAGCAAAACCTAACTAAAGGAGTCAAAAACCAGGCAAATCCATGGATTCAGTTATAACTAGAAGCCACTTAGGGGTTAAAAAGAGGGGCGGCATGGACAAGTTGGGCCGAAGGGCCTACTTCCATGCTGTAAACCTCTATGACTCTATGGCTCTAAAACACCTGTACAGAATCACAGAGAATTGCAACCATGGTATCCTCAGAGATAAACTATTAGACGACTGTATCATGGTTGAGGTCTTAGATGAAACCCTATGAAATGTTTTGCAAACAAGAGATTTAACCCTCAGAGATAATACAAATAGCACAACAGACCAGGTTTAGGAAGCAAAACAGAATGGTTGTTCATGGGGAAAGTGGAGTCCTTTGGAAAATAAAAGAATGAATGAAGCCATTCAATATGTCAGATAATAAACAGAAAGCACAGTGCAGCAAAGATTTGTTAACTCAGGAAAAGACACATTGCGTGAAAAGTTCTTGGTGTGGCAGGAAAACCCTATGCAAGTGGGAAGAATGCCCAGCAGGGGGAGCTCAGTCCCATAACTGTGAGAAGTTCGGACATTTTAAAACAGTCTGCCCACCCAAAACCCCTATAGCTCATAGGAAGAAAGAGAGAACAACGAAATCCAAGAAGTTGACAAGTCACAGAACAAAAAACATGCTTTGGAGAAGATAATGAAACATAAAATAATTACCTGAGCATTAGATCAGCAGTTGATGGTCACTCCACAGAATTCAAGCTAGATGCTGGCACAGGTGTTTCAGTATTATCTAATTAAGTTAAAAACATCACATTACAACCATCATCCATCCAGTTGCAAGGTCCAGTAACGGATAAAACTAAAAGTAATATTTGGCAAGATTAAGATACAAGGATAAGAAATTGTTGAACCTCTGTATGTTTCAGGAGTCATAGAAAATAGGAGCAGGAGTAGGCCATGTGGCCCTTTGAGCCTGCTCCACCATTCAATACAATCATGGCGGATTCTCTATCTCAACACCATACTCCTGTACTCTCCACATACCCCTTGACACCTTCAGAGTCTAGAAATCCATCTATTTCCTTCTTAATCATTTTCCAGGACTTTGCCTGCACAGCTTTCTGTGATAGAGAATTCCACAGGTTCACCACAGGTGAAGAAGTTTCTTCTCATCTCCGTCCTAAATGGCCTACCCGATATCCTGAGACTGTGATCCCTTGTTCCAGACCACCCCTGCCAGAGGAAACAACACCCCTGCATTCAGTCTGTCCAACCCTGTCAGAATTGTATACGATTCAATTAGATTCCCTCTCAATCTTCTAAATTCCAGTGAATACAGGCCCAGTCAACCCAATCTCTCTCACGTCTTGCCAACATAGGAATCAGTGTGGTGAACTTTCACTGGACTATCTCTATGGCAAGTATATTTCTTTTCATAGGAAAGGAGACCTAAACTGCACACAATATTCCAGGTGTGGTCTCACCAAGGCTCCGTACAGCTGCATTAAGACATATTAGCCCTTGTACTCAAGTCCACTTGCAATGAAGGCCAACATACCACTTGCCTTCCTAACTGCTTGCTGTACCTGCGTGCGTGCTTTCAGTGACTGGCATACTAGGACACCCAGGTCCCTTTGTACATCAACAATGCACAGGCATTGTTTAACCAACACTCTGCCATTCTGTTTCTCCATCCAATGTGGATAACTTCATATTAATCCACATTATACTGCATCTGCCATGTAGTTCCCCACTCACTCAAATTGTCTAAATCACCTTGAAGCCTCTGAGCATCCTCCTCATCACTCACATCCCTACCAAGCTTCATACCATCAGCAAACTTGGAAATATTACTTCTGGTTACATCTGAGATTCAACGACAAATGTGAATTTGCGAAGCCCAAGATAAAAGTCCTGGGTCACATTGTGCAAGTTCTGGGATTGATGGATGACCTGCAGAAAACCAATGGGATGGACAGAGTTCCCACAACCTAGAGCCATTACAGAATTACAAAGATTCCTTAGGATGGACAACCAACTCTTCAAGTTCCTACCAAACATGGCGGAAATCAATGACATGTTACAGCAGCTGTTGAGAAAAGTCAACAGTAGTGTTGGAATGTGGACCAGCAAAATGCTTTTGATAAGATCAAGAATCTCCTAATTTTACCAGAAGTTCTACAATCCAAAATTTCCAATAACTGGAGCAGTGGATGCATCATCTACAGGCTTTGGTGTGGTGCTGTTTTAGGTTCAAAAAGATAGACAAAGACAGCAGTTTATTATGCCTCAATATCTCTCACAGACACAGAGAAAAGATATACACCAATTGAGAAAGAAGTTTTATCAGCTGTATGGACCTATGAGAAGTTCTCTAATTATGTCAAGAGATCAAGGTTTCATATAAAAACCGACCACAAACTTTTGGCTACTCTTGTTAACCAAGGGGAATTTGCAAAAACATTGTCCAACGTTTTAAACTGAGACTCATGAGATACGATTCAGTTACTGAGTACATTCAAGGGAGGTGACAGATGACAGCAGATGGATTGTCAAGAACAGCAGTGAAAGGATTTAAACTGGAAGACTTAAATTTTACTGAGCAAGTAGGAGCATGCACCTCGCTCAGTACTGAACAGAAGCAGCTACTGAAAATAGATCACAAGAGATTAAACAAGCACAAACAACACTTTGGATGGCGTGACAGTGTTTATGTTTTCCATGTAAAAACAGTGTGAAACATGTGTTCACCATTCTGCATCTCACTGTGGCCATCATCATCATTTGCTGGTTTGTCAATCACCTCATGCAAATGTTCCCGATGGGATACTGGATGGTCATTCTTTCTGCTTGCAGGTACCTGTTGTGTATGGTCTGTTTGGTTCAGTGCACTTCTCTTTGTAGCTTAATCAGCCTTTCCTCTCATTCACTGTCGCCGCCAATGGCCCTTCCTGCACATGCCGCGTCGTATTGATTAAAAGCTGGACATTTCCTTGATGCATGCAGAAGTCCACACATTCCACATATCTTACTAGACTTGGGTGTTCCAACGATTGGGGTTATACTTAGGACTAGTAAGCTTCATTGACCTGCAAGGATTGCTTCGTACTGACGACCTCGCTTGAGTAACTCTTTGATGCGATACATTTCGGGTTTGTCTATCAGATCTTCCTGAAATGCTTCAGTGGGAGTCGATGCAATTACCAACTCAACAATTCTGTCTGCCAGCTCTGCATTTGAAACATTGCAGTATGAACCCTTTTCTTTGGATCTGCTGGAGGAGTGGCCTATGGATTTGCAAGGCTGTTGTCAAAATGACATGGGTCAGGAATTTATGGTTCTGTTGCTGCGTTTGTTCCCCACCCCCCAGAAGATGCGATGAGTCATTTCAATCTCCATTCAGTTCAGTGAGACCATACTATCCCGCAGGGTGAGAGGGGTCGTAAAACCTTGGCAGGCGAATACAGAAGATGAACCTGATTCTGAACCGTTCGTCCAATGTAATCCATATTGTTTGGGGATCGTTTAGCTCTTCTATTAATCCTGATGTGTTCAACCAATGTAGGCCTTCATTGCCAATTGCTAGGCAAATGGTTGTGACTTGCTTGTCTGGTTCAGACACACCTGAATGAAGAACCCAAAGCTCTGTACACTGTCTGAACATTTTGAATTCGGATAGTGAGTCAGCTTCTAACTGGGGAATTTTATGGGAATTCTGACGATATGCTTTGACATTCCCACTTCTGTAGTAGCTGGGATGAGCATTGCTGGAGCTGCTTTTGTGTGTTTTTCCATAGCTCCGGCCAGGAAGATGGTGGGAATGCACCATGGAGTAATTCAGTTCATTGGTCAGTAACACCTGTTGCCTCGCGTTAGAAACGCAACCCTCTCTGGCCCGATCATCACGACTTTTTATTTCTTTCCCTTGCTTGAAATCGATCCAGCCCACAACCTGATCGCTCGCCGCTCCTGGCTGAACCAGCCCAGTGCTTGTCCTCTCAATGTGTTGTCCCACTCATGGAATCAACAATACTAGTCCTAAGTATAACCCCAATTGTTGATGCACTCGCCACGAGGGATCCAGCTATTTTCCTGAGCACTATCTCTGCCTGTGTCTCCAAAAGTTTCTTCACAGTCATTGTGATTTCAACACTCTCCAACATTGCAACTTCATTACAGCCTGACCAAAATGTCAAGGGCCATTTCACCCAACGTAACACCAGCTAAAGCTGTTAAACCTGTACTGAAGCTTGCTACTACCTGTCTGACTGCTGATGATCACCATGTTGTGTTATTATAATGATATAATACTTCATTGACTGTACCAGACACCAGTCATTCATAAGGAATCAGGTTAACACATTGTGGGTTTGCTTATTAAGAATGATAGAAACTCTATAGTGCAGAAGGAGGCCATTCGGCCTATTGAGTCTGCACTGTCTCTCTGACAGAGCATCTAACCCAGGCTCACCCAACCTATTACCCGTAGCCCCACATGTTTACCCTCTAATCCCCCTAACCAACATATCTTTGGACACTAAGGGGCAATTTAGCATGGTCAGTCCACCCAACCTTCACACCTTTGGACTGTGGGAAGAAACCGGAAGAAATCCATGCAGACACGGGAAGAACATGTAAACTCCATACAGACAGTGACCCAAGGCTGGAATTGAACCCGGGTCCCTGGTGCTGTGAGGCAGCAGTGCTAACCACTGTGCCACCGTGCCGTCCCCCTGAAAGACTAGGCACATGGGAACGGTTCTATTTGGTGTAAAACCGGAAGACATCAGAGCTGTGTGTACATGCTCTTCTCAAATCAAAAGTACTTACAGTTATCTCATACAAAAGTCTAAGGACACGTACCAACCGACTCAAGAGCAGCTTCTTCCCTGCTGCCATCAGACTTTTGAATGAATGAACCTTGCACTAAGTTGACCTTTCTCTACACCTTAGCTATGACTGTAACACTACATTCTGCACCCTCTCCTTTCCTTCTCCCCTATGTACTCTATGAGTGGTATGTTTTGTCTGCAGAGCACGTAAGAAAGAATACTTTTCACTGTATGCTAATACATGTGACAATAATAAATCAAATCAAATCAAATCAGCCCATCAGGAAAGAGTTCAAGTGCTACAATGGGGGAGCTGAGAAGTCGGGGAAGGGATTTTTATTAATGGGGGACAGAGAGAGGGCTACTTTCACATTAAGTTACAAAATGTGAGTAGTTGTAATTGAAAATACTGATCGCCCAGGCCCCGTGCCAAAACACACAGATATTAATGTTTCTATAAATATTTAGCAACATGAACAGTGAACCTCAGCAGAAGCCAGGATCTGGAACCAGCTCCCACTCTGAGAAGAATTTTTTGGCGTGAGTCTACAAGGGGAGTTTCTAATGGAGACCCTGTGTGGGGCAGTGAGATAACAGACATGTTTACATCCAGGTTTTATGAACAGACTTGAGATGGGGTGGATAACGAACAGATGGCAGCAACGTTCAATCGAGCACATCAAGCTTCACGGTTGGTGAAACTCGGAGAGACGTACCCCTCCCCCTCCCCCTCCTCCTCTCCCTCCCCCCTCCCCCTCTCCCCCTCCCCCTCCCCCTCTCCCTCCCCCCTCTCCCCCTCCCCCTCCCCCTCTCCCTCCTCCCTCCTCCCTCCCAGCCACAGATTGAAATACTGCCACTAAAATCATTGGCCAGACATTTGCTGATTATTCTTTATAACTCATCCACTCTATCGTTTATTTTTCAAAAGTATCCTTAAAATGTTTTAGGTTTTATTTTACACTCTTATCCCGTGGCATTCACCTCAGCTATTCAGTTTTAATTGGGACTTTCCTGAGGAAAGCCCTCTGTGGAGAGGCAAGCCAGCAAAACGGAACAGTTTGAGAATGACGCAGAGCCTAAGCATTGAATGGTGCTCCACCCTTTCAATATTTTACACATTTAGATCCAACAGATAACGGAGTCACGTTCAAACAGAACGTTATTGAAGGTTTTGATGCTTTAGATACCCCAGGGCCTGGAGACTATGCTCGCTGACATTAAGTAAGCACGCATTAATCTGTGTGTAGGAAATTCATTTTTCCGCTATTTGAATGGCCTCTTTAAGAGGTTTATTAGCAAAAAAATGAACCAAATAATTTCATTTTGAAGTATTAACTCATTTCTTTTTATTAATCTGTGGGACATGGGCAAAGTTGTCCCTTAGAGTCCTGAGATGCATAGGTTAGAGGGATTAGCGGGTAAATATGTGGGGGTAGAGCCTGGGTGGGATTGTGTTCGGTGCAGACCCGATGGGCCGAATGGCCTCCTTCTGCACTGTAGGGTTTCTATGATGATTCCTATGATGATTTCTGGCTGGCCAGAATTTATTGCCCATCCCTAGCTGAGAGTCAACCACATTGCCATGGCTCTGGAGTCACATGTAGGCCAGACCAGGTAAAGATGGCAGATTGTCAGTGGTGAGATTGGCACATGTGCAGTGGTCCCGCAAAGCCAGCCTCCTGATTGCTGGCCAGCTCAATTGCTGGCCAGCCCCACAACCCCCGCAACACTGGCCCTCCACCCCCCAGGGCCTGATTGTTGGCCGCCCCACAACCATTCCTGGGCCAGCCCCAAACCGCCCCCTTCTGGCCTGCCCCCTCCCCGATTCCCCTGCGCCCACAGTCCTGACACCCCCCCCCCCCCGGCAGTGCCGACCCCCCCCCCCTCAGCCCGCCTCAATCACTGGCCTCCCTCCTTCACCCAGCGATCCTGACTGCAGAGTGGCAATGGGACCCCCCCACCCCAAACAGTCGCCCCCATCAGGCCCCGCGCCATCAGGTCTCACTCTCGAGGCTCCGCCCCCATAGGCCCTGTCCCCTTGGCACTGCCCCATGTCCAATGGGCAGTGCCAAGGTGCCCCCTGGGCTTTGGCACTTTGCCCATCAGGGAAGTGCCGGGGCACAGGCTGCGCTGCCAGAGTGCCAATGCCCACGGAGCACCCACCACCGCCCATCCCCCTGGGGAGCCCCGATTGCCCCCCCTCCACTCCAGTGGGGTTGGGCCGCTCATTCCCTGTTATTGTAATCCCCGCTGGAGTGAACCACTCCTGGTGGGGGGAGAGAGGCTAGCGGCCCCGGAGATTTCAGTCCTGGGCCCGCTAATCACCAAATCCGGTGGCAAGAAAGACACCCTAACAGCAAATGTCCTCTCCCAAGCCAACTTACCCAGCATCAAGGTACGGATGACTCAACACCAGCTCTGCTGGGCAGGGTACATTGATTCAATGTTCAGCACCAGACTCCCGAAGCAACTGCTCCAGTCAAAGCTCAGCCATGGCAGGAGGCCCCTGGGAGGGTGACAGAAATCCTGAGGATGTCAAACATTCCCAACTAGCAGCTTTCGCCCAACCAAAGTAGAGAAGATTCATTCGGGAATTGTGGTGACTGTCCCTTTAAGGACCAATCTGCAGAGTGAGGGTCACATGACCCAGGGAACCAATTGTGGAGCAGGGTGGGGGATCACCCTGCTGAGCTCGGGCTTCTGTTCTGGAATGTTCTTGGCCGCAGCCATGAGGCTGCAAGACTCTGTATAGCCTTTGCTTGTAAATAAACGTGTTGTTGTTTTTCTATTTACTGGCGAAGTAGAATGATGACAGGAATACGCCAAGTAGATTGAGAGACTCTGCTGGGAGTGCACTGAGGTGAGGCCGGGATGTCAGAGGGAGAAAACACAAACCTCCAAACACCTCATCCATCCGACCCTCCAAGAACCACCGGCCAAAGCAAACATTGAGTGCTTCACCCTGAACAAGGCCTGTATTTACACCCCTCTGTATGAAGCTGCTTCGGAGTAACTCCGCTCTCAACTACATTCAAGCATCACTGAAACCTTTGAAAAACACCCAACCAGAGTTGACGATCCAGACCAATCTCTCATCCAGTCAATCTCGCTCCCGATGTGATGGAGGTTTCTTATATAAAGTGACATTGAGTTTGAGTGCACTATGTTGCCTTCTCAACCTTGCCCCTTAACTGAAGTGTGGTGACCCTCGGGTTAAATCACCACCAGCCAGCTCTCTCCCCTCAAAGGGGAGCTCAGCCGATGGTCATCTGGGACTATGGTGACTTTACCTTTTACTATAATGGCAATGTAAGGAGGGCAGTGGCGAGATGATTTGGAACAGACATTTTGCACCAGGTTCATTTGTTCTGTATACTTTTATCCCTGTGTTGTCATTCCACCGACCCCCCCCCTACCCCCCCAAAAGGGTTTCTCCTCTCCTCATAATATTTCTGACCATGTTCCGGGAAGATAACCTGATCCTGTTGCTTCAGGAGTGGCCACTTGACGCATTTGGACAAGTGCAGTGAATGGGAGATGGGTGGGAGCCCCCATCAATGGTGCTCACCATGTTTTAAAATTTATTTATTTGGCTTACATTAGGCTTACATTAACACTGCAATGAAGTTACTGTGAAAATTCCCTGCTGGCCACACTCCGGCGCCTGTTCGGGTACACTGAGGGAGAATTTAGCATGGCCAATGCACCTAACCAGCACGTCTTTCGGACTGTAGGAGGAAACCGGAGCACCTGGAGGAAACCCACGCAGACACGGGGAGAATGTGCAAACTCCGCTCAGACAGTGACCCAGACCGGGAATCAAACCCGGGTCCCTGGCGCTGTGAGGCAGCAGTGCTAACCACTGTGCTACCGTGCTGCCCATGTTAGGATGAGATGTTAAACCTGTCTTCCCTTATTGTGACTCAGGGTGGATCTTAACATCCCTCAACGATTAGCAGCAAAGATAGATTAAATGCTCACCTATTTATTTACTATTTGCACTAATTTGCTGACAGATAATGGCTGCTGCATGGCCGGTGGACAATTCAACACATTTTTGAAGTATCTCATTGATTTGAATCGAGGTAAGTTCACAAGGGGGGGTGTTATTTAAGGTCAGGTTTGCTTTTTCAAAAGTGTGAATCTGGAGACTCCGGAGGCTTCCGAGACCCACAATTCCTGTCAAGCCATGAGTGAGCCAGCTTTCACTTTTCAATGAACTGTTTTTTAAAGTAAGTACATGTCCCACTCATTAGAACGTGAGCAAAGGAGACAGCAGCACAAGGAGTAAGTTTGAGCAGAAACAAAAACAGAAAATGCTGGAAAATCTCAGCAGGTCCGACAGCGTCCCTGGAGAGAGAACAGAGTTAACGTTTCAACCTGAATTTTCCGGCCTTCACGCCCCGCTTCCGCTGCAAACGAAGGCGGAGAATCCCGCTGGCGTGAACGGACGGAAAATTCCGGGCTTCAAGTCTGGATGACTCTTCGTCAGTTGCTGTCGGGCCCGCTGAGATTTTCCAGCATTTTCTGCTTTCGTTTCAGATCCCAGCAGTCATTTGTTTTTCTCTTACTTTGGAGCAGTGACTGTCCAGAATCACTTATTAAATATCGAGAAAAGCGAGAGGCTTGTTCCTGACCTCAGGACATCCCAAAGCATCTTATGACCAATGAAGTGTATTCACTGCTGTAATGGAAGGAAGGTGGCAGTCAGTTTGCACGCAGAAAGCTCCCACACACAAAGCAGTGTGATCCTGGACAAATAATCAGCTTCAGTGATGTTAGCTGAGCGATAAATGTTTGGCTTGTGTAGAAACGTCAGAGCTATTTCAGTCATTTGATTTTTGACAGAGTTATAAAAACCAGTGGAATGTATCGCTTATCATCCCTGTGCCCACGGATCTGCCTTGTTCGCCATACTTCAATTTCAGTTTAAGCAAATGGCCACAAATGGTGTGCCACTGCAAAGGAAGGCAGACAAAAGGCTGATGTCAAAGGAGAGATGAAATAGCGATGGAGAGATAATGCACAGAGTAAAGTAAAATAGGTATAGGTTTACTCATTATTTTACTTTCAACGTTTCAATCCAGATCAAAGGATATGGGCGGAAGGCGAGATCAGGCTATTGAGTTGGATGATCAGCCATGATCATAGTGAATGGTGAGCCAGGCTGGAAGGGCCAAATGGCCTCCTCCTGCTCCTATCTTCTATGTTGCTAGGTTACCTCTCATCCTTGTGTTCAAATTCAGCCATGACGCCACCCCCCCCCAATCTGTCTGTAACTTTCCTCAGCACTAAAACCATCTGCTATCCCTTCAGCTTTGGGTTGTTCTGTATCCTGCCTTCCCCCAGGATTAATGGCAGTGTCATCATCCTTCCTAAACCTCTCCTCCTCCTTCACTTGCTTCACGCACTCCTTCAAATCTTTGCCCATGCAGTTGCTCTCCAGTTCTAATACAGATGCACCATAGAAATCATCTTTTCCGGATGTATCACAGCTTGGTGTGGCTCCTGCTCTGACCAAGACCGCAAGAAACTACAAAGGGTTGTGAACGAAGCCCAGTCCATCACTCAAACCAGCCTCCCATCCATTGACTCTGTCTACACTTCCCGCTGCCTCGAAAAAGCAGCCAGCATAATCAAGGACCCCCACGTACCCCGGACACACTCTCTTCCACCTTCTTCTGTCGGGAAAAAGATACAAAAGTCTGAGGTCACGTACCAATCTACTCAAGAACAGCTTCTTCCCTGCTGGCCATCAGAATTTTGAATAGACCTACCTCATATTAAGCTGATCTTTCTCTACACCGTAGCTATGACTGTAACACTGCATTCTGCACCCTCTCCTTTCCTTCTCCGCTATGTACTCTATGAGTGGTATGCTTTGTATAGTGCACAAGGAAACAATGCTTTTCACTGCCTCCCAATACATGTGACAATAATAAATCAAATCAAATCAAATCAAATCTAATGCTGGTTGTTATTTTTTTGCTCATATTACTCACCTGTGAAGTGAGTTGGGATTCTTCACCGTCTGAAAGGTGTTCGATCAATACAGCAGTAATGATGCTGCACTGTGGCGGGCTCAAAGACACATCACCCACTGTCTGAGATCTGAACCTGCGTCTGAGCCACACAAGAACATCCACATCAATCTCAAAGTGAAGACACCAGCTTAAATATCACCTTCGATCCACTTTTCAACTCCTGGCTGATCCTGCGTGTATTTCCAGCAACTCTCTATTCAGCCGGTTCTTATTGTCAGAGCACCAGAAGATTTCAGTGATCACCATCACTTAATTCCCCCACTGAGGGTGACCATTGACCAGAAACTGAACTGGACCAGCCATATAAATACAGTGGCTACCAGAGCAGGTCAGAGGCAAGTGACTCACCCCCTGACTCCTCAAAGCCTGTCCACCATCTACAGGACACAAATCAGGAGTGTGACGGAATACTCTCCACTTGCCCGGGTGAGTGCAACTCCGACAACACTCAAGCAACTCAACACCATCCAGGACAAAGCAGCCCCCCTCGATTGGCACCACTTACAAGATGCACTGCAGGAATTCGCTCCTTAGGCAGCACCTTCCAAACCCGGAACCACCACCATCTTGAAGGACCGGGGCAGCAGATACTTGAAGGGTCCCCTCCAAGTCATTCGCCATCCTGACTTGGAAATATATCACTGTTCCTTCACTGTTGCTGGGCCAAAATCCTGGAACTGTCTCCCGAACAGCACTGTGGGTGTATCTACACCTCAGGGACTACCGCAGTTCAAGAAGGCAGCTCTGCAACTAGGGATGGGCAATAAATGCTGGCCTGGACATGAATTTTAAAAAAGCATGTGGGGCATTTCCAGATTAGGACAGGGATTGCCTTTTATAACTACTTTTAAAAATGTAAGGACAATTTAACTTAAAAACAAAGCCCCTTTATGCAACATCATTATTTGTCATGTACAGACATTGGCAGATGGCAGTGTTCAACTAAGGTTACTACTGATTTGGAGTAAAGTTCGGCTGTGATTTTTTAAAAAATGTGTATTTTGTTCCAACTGGGAATTGGAATGTGAGCTGTCCTGGAAATCTGTGCAACACTGGCACCAAGTGGACTATCATGGTATTGCAGTGAAGTGCATTATTCAAAGCTGGATAAGAATAAGTGCAGTAAGAAGTCTCACAACACCAGGTTAAAGTCCAACAGGTTTATTTGGTAGCAAATACCATAAGCTTTCGGAGCAATGCTCCTTCGTCAGATGGAGTGGTCTGGGCCTGACGAAGGAGCATTGCTCCGAAAGCTTATGGTATTTGCTACCAAATAAACCTGTTGGACTTTAACCTGGTGTTGTGAGACTTCTTACTGTGCTTACCCCAGTCCAACGCCGGCATCTCCACATTAAGAATAAGTGAACACAGGTGACCAAAGCACTGAAGCTTTTCCTACCTCCACAGGCAGCTCAATGAACACATGCACTGCGTGGCAAGTACTGAGTTCTAGTGACTGATAGAATCCCAGGCTCAACACGTGTTCTGTGCTGAGTTAACTGAGCTGGTGAGGCTCATTTACTCAATGCTGTAAATTTTAATGTCAGCAGGATAGCACGGGGGCTGTCGACAGCTGCCCTTTGTGAAGGCCCTCGGTCTGGTTTGGATGCTGCTGCCCTATTCCTACCCCTTGCACCCCCACAATAATACGCATGGCAAAGACGCACTGAGCTCTGATTTACCTAGATTTTCAATCAATTTGAAACGGTAGCACAGTGGTTAGCACTGCTGCCTCACAGCGCCAGGGACCCGGGTTCGATTCCCAGCTTGGGTCACTGTCTGTGCGGAGACTGCACATTCTCCCCGTGTCTGCGTGGGTTTACTCCAGGTGCTCCGGTTTCCTCCCACATTCCGAAAGGTGTGCTGGTTAGGTGCATTGGCCATGCTAAATTCTCCCTCCCGAACCAGGGGATTTTCACAGTAACTTCATTGCAGCGTTAATGTAAGCCTATTCGTGACACTAATAAATAAGCTTAAACTTAAAATTGGGGTTGTGACACAACTTATGGTGACCTGATGGCAAAAGTCACCTGTTGTTTGTGACATTTGAACCCTGAGATCAGGATAACTTGATGTGTCACTCCAGTCTGATGTGTGTCGTATCTGATACACAGTTCATCACCTGCATCTTGTCTCTGCAGCTAATAACTATGATTTAAAAGTTCCAGGCTTATCATTAATATCAGGCATGGTGGTCTTGATTGGAGCAATGGTTGGATAGGATGGAGTCACGACAGATCTTGTGATCTTGGATCTCGGTGTATCTTTGTGGTAAACCACTGTTAGCTTATTACCTGTGTGTGTGACATGCCTGGATACATCCCTGCCGGCCCTACCCGAGACTCCTCCCCCCCCCCCCGGTCCAGGTATAAAGGCGACTGCTCCCCACCCCCCCTGCCTCAGTCTGGACCAGTTCATCGGCATGGGTGTGCTCCAAGTCTTTTGCTAATAAAAGCCTATTTGTTCTTGCATACAAACTAGTCTTTGCTCGATTGATGGTGCATCAATCCTACATATAACACGACAGGCCATAGCTGGGCCTAAGGTCATTGCTGTTCTGATTGGAAGCCTGCAGTGTGTGTTAAACATGCTGCCTGCAGTGTAACTCTTCACTACAGTTACCTCCCTGGGATAGAATCTGGTATAAGGTCTAAAATAGTTTCTTCTTGGCTTGTGCTGATGAACAGATATTCTTTATCATGAGCCAGTGATCTCAGCTGGAAGCCATCGGGCACCAGTTCCCAGAAATGTCCGTCGGAATGTTTATCACGGAGGGGATGGCAGCCAGCACAGGTTTTGGGAACTCGCTGTAAGTTTAAAGTCACTGCTTTTCCACTCTGGCTGTCTGATGAGGGATGTGGAGCCCGGCCATGCAGGTTCAATCACCGAATAGGGGACCTTACGTCCGTTCTGTTTGTCTTGTGCTTTTATCAGCTCACTGCCTCCATACCTGAGAGCAGACACTGGGGAAGCGTTTAGCAACACAGATCACAAATATCACTTTCCACAAGTAGCGGAATTTTTTTTATGATTCATTCGCAAGATGTGGGCATTTGTTGCTGGCAGGAGCAACATTTGTCTCTCATCCCTAATTGGTCTTGAGTACTTAGTGGTGGGTCACCTCCTTGGAACACCATTCTACATGGCGTCGGTACACCTACAGCTCTGCTACGATGAGAGTTCCAGGGTTTGGAGCCAGCCACAGAACTCCGAGTCGGGATGGGATGTAGCTTAGATGGGAATTTCCAAGTGATGGCGTTCGCATGATCCTGCCCTTGATCCCTTTGTCAAAGAGGTTTGGAAAGTGCTGTCGAAGGAACCTTCATTAGTTGCCGCAGTGCATTTTATAGATGGTACGTACTGCTGCCACTGTGCATCAGTGGTGGAGGGAATGGATGTTGAAGGTGGTGGATGGGGTGCCATGGTGACACAGTGGTTAGCACTGCTGCCTCGCAACACCAGGGACCTGGGTTCGATTCCCGACTTGGGTCACTGTCTGTGCAGAGTCTGCACATTCTCCCCATGTCTGCATGGGTTTCCTCCGGGTGCTCCAGTTTCTTCCCACACTCCAAAAGATGTGCTGGTTAGGTGCATTGGCCATGCTAAATTCTCCCTCAGTGTACCCGAACAGGCGCCGGAGTGTGGCGATTTGGGGATTTTCACAGTAACTTCATTGTAGTGTTAATGTAAGCCGACTTGTGACACGAATAAATAAACTTAAACTTTAACCTTCAGTACTCTATTTTACTTTAATCAAACGGGCTGCTTTGCCCTGGATGGCGTCTGGCTTCTTGAATGTTGTTGGAGCTTCACTCATCCAGGCAAGTGGAGAGTATTCCATTACACATTCCTGACTTGTGCCTTGTAGATGGTGGACAGGCTTTGAGGAGTCGTTCACCTCTGACCTGTTCTTGTCGCCACTGTATTTATATGGCTGGCCCAGTTCAGTTTCTGGTCAATGTCTGGGTGGCTGGGGGTTGGCGGGGGAGAGTTTGGTGGTGTGGTGGAGTCGGGGGGTGGGTGGTTGAGGGGTGGCTGGAGAATTAGGGTGGCGGTGTGTGGGTGGCTGGGGGAGCTGGTGGGGGAAGTGGGTAGGGTTGGTGGTGTAGTCATTCTCAACTTACCTCTGGAATTTCAGTTCTTTTGACCATGTTCATGGAATCATAGAATCCTACAGTGCAGAAGGAGACCATTCGGCCAATCGAGTCTGCACCGACCACAATCCCACCCAGGCCCTATCCCCATAACCCCACGCATTCATCCTAGTTATTCCCCCTGACACTAAGGGGCAATTTAGCATGGCCGGTCCACCTAACCCACACATCTTTCGGACTGTGGGAGGAAACCGGAGCACCCGGAGGAAACCCACACAGACACAGGGAGAATGTGCAAACTCCACACAGACAGTGACTCAAGGTTGGAATTGAACCCGGGTCCCTGGCGCTGTGAGGCAGCAGCGCTAACCACTGTGCCACCGATGTTTGGACTAAGACTGTAATGAGATCAGGAGCCAATTAGATTAGAGGGGCTTTAGATTGGTACCACTGGTCGGCGCAACATCGAGGGCCGAAGGGCCTGTACTGCGCTGTAATGTTCTATGTTCTATGTTCTAATCGGGCCTGGCAGAACCCAAAATGAGTACTCGTGATTGGAACAGGTTATTTTTGGGTAAATGTTAATTGGCGCATTGTTAATGATACCTCCCATCAGTCTGTTTTGATGGATAGTAGACTGATGGGGCAGTAAGCGACAGATTAGATTTGCCCTTTTTGTGAAGGGAGCATTGCTGAGCAATTTTCCTCTTTGTTGGGTAGGTGTCAGTGTTATAGTTGGATTGGAACAGCTTGATCAGAGGTGTGGCTACACGTGGAGCACAAGGTTATAACTGGGATGTTGTCAGTGCCAGCGTCGCTTCTGTATTCAGTGCGCAATCAGCTGTTTCTTAACATCATGTGGAGTGAATCGAATTGGACTAATTGGTTCTTAAGAAATAGTGAAAGCTGCAATAAATCTTGGCACTCCTTGCTGAAGGTGGTTATAAACATTTCAGCATTGTCTTTTTGCAGTGACAGACAGGGCTCTCTCTGCTTGATGGTAATGACGGAGTGGGATGGTCAGGGAGGGGGGGTGCTGGACCATCAAGTTCCACATTGTGATGGAATATAGTTCCGCTACTGCGGATGGTCCACAGCATGTCCTGGACACCCAGCATTGAGCTGCTCTGAATCAATCCCATTCAGCACGATGGTGGTGCCACACGACTTGTTGGAGGGTGTTCTCATTGTGAAGACAGGACCACAGCTCTGCAAGGACTGTGCAGTAGGTGACGGGCACAGCCTTCCACATCAAGCACGGTGGCACAGTGATTAGCACTGATGCCTCACAGCGCCAGGGACCCGGGTTCAATTCCCGGCTTGGGTCACTGTCTGTGTGGAG